>NW_026089972.1:0-3391 GCF_024586455.1 Bactrocera neohumeralis | reverse complement strand
CCATAAAGAAAAAGTTTTGGAAGAACCCCGATAATCTCATATTCAGGCAAAATCGATTTTCTTGTATATACACATTTAGCAGTCGATAGGTTAATTTACCTTCTTCATCTTATTGAAGTTGACATAAGGCCATAACGGCAGTGCATTTGGGAGAATTCGACAATCTTATATTCAGGTATAAAGTCCATTTTCTTGTATATACACATTTAGCAGTCGATATTGAGTTGCTTTAAATCATTAATTTAACATATTTAAATCATTAATTTACCTTCTTCATCTTACTGAAGTTGACATAAAGCCATAACGGCAGTGCATTTGGAAGAATTCGACAATCTTATATTCAGGTAAAAGTCGATTTTCTTGTATATACACATTTAGCAGTCGATATTGAGTTGCTTTAAATCATTAATTTAACATCTTTAAGTTAATTTACCTTCTTCATCTTATTGAAGTTGACATAAAGCCATAACGGCAGTGCATTTGGAAGAATTCGACAATCTTATATTCAGGTATAAAGTCCATTTTCTTGTATATACACATTAAGCAGTCGATATTGAGTTGCTTTAAATCATTAATTTAACATCTTTAAGTTAATTTACCTTCTTCATCTTACTGAAGTTGACATAAAGCCATAACGGCAGTGCATTTGGAAGAATTCGACAATCTTATATTCAGGTAAAAAGTCGATTTTCTTGTATATACACATTTAGCAGTCGATATTGAGTTGCTTTAAATCATTAATTTAACATCTTTAAGTTAATTTACCTTCTTCATCTTACTGAAGTTGACATAAAGCCATAACGGCAGTGCATTTGGAAGAATTCGACAATCTTATATTCAGGTATAAAGTCCATTTTCTTGTATATACACATTAAGCAGTCGATATTGAGTTGCTTTAAATCATTAATTTAACATATTTAAGTTAATTTACCTTCTTCATCTTACTGAAGTTGACATAAAGCCATAACGGCAGTGCATTTGGGAGAATTCGACAATCTTATATTCAGGTATAAAGTCGATTTTCTTGTATATACACATTTAGCAGTCGATATTGAATTGCTTTAAATCATTAATTTAACATCTTTAAGTTAATTTACCTTCTTCATCTTACTGAAGTTGACATAAATCCATATCGGCAGTGCATTTGGAAGAATTCGATAATCTTATATTCAGGTAAAAAGTCGATTTTCTTGCATATGCACATTTAGCAGTCGATATTGAGTTGCTTTTAAATCATTAATTTAACATCTTTAAGTTAATTTACCTTCTTCATCTTACTGAAGTTGACATAAAGCCATAACGGCAGTGCATTTGGAAGAATTCGACAATCTTATATTCAGGTATAAAGTCGATTTTCTTGTATATACACATTTAGCAGTCGATATTGAGTTGCTTTAAATCATTAATTTAACATATTTAAGTTAATTTACCTTCTTCATCTTACTGAAGTTGACATAAAGCCATAACGGCAGTGCATTTGGAAGAATTCGACAATCTTATATTCAGGTATAAAGTCGATTTTCTTGTATATACACATTAAGCAGTCGATATTGAGTTGCTTTAAATCATTAATTTAACATATTTAAGTTAATTTACCTTCTTCATCTTACTGAAGTTGACATAAAGCCATAACGGCAGTGCATTTGGAAGAATTCGACAATCTTATATTCAGGTATAAAGTCGATTTTCTTTTGTATATACACATTTAGCAGTCGATATTGAGTTGCTTTAAATCATTAATTTAACATCTTTAAGTTAATTTACCTTCTTCATCTTACTGAAGTTGACATAAAGCCATAACGGCAGTGCATTTGGAAGAATTCGACAATCTTATATTCAGGTATAAAGTCGATTTTCTTGTATACACATTTAGCAGTCGATATTTAGTTGCTTTAAATCATTAATTTAACATCTTTAAGTTAATTTACCTTCTTCATCTTATTGAAGTTGACATAAAGCCATAACGGCAGTGCATTTGGAAGAATTCGACAATCTTATATTCAGGTATAAAGTCGATTTTCTTGTATATACACATTTAGCAGTCGATATTGAGTTGCTTTAAATCATTAATTTAACATCTTTAAGTTAATTTACCTTCTTCATCTTACTGAAGTTGACATAAAGCCATAACGGCAGTGCATTTGGAAGAATTCGACAATCTTATATTCAGGTAAAAGTCGATTTTCTTGTATATACACATTTAGCAGTCGATATTGAGTTGCTTTAAATCATTAATTTAACATCTTTAAGTTAATTTACCTTCTTCATCTTACTGAAGTTGACATAAAGGCCATAACGGCAGTGCATTTGGAAGAATTCGACAATCTTATATTCAGGTAAAAAGTCGATTTTCTTGTATATACACATTTAGCAGTCGATATTGAGTTGCTTTAAATCATTAATTTAACATCTTTAAGTTAATTTACCTTCTTCATCTTACTGAAGTTGACATAAAGCCATAACGGCAGTGCATTTGGAAGAATTCGACAATCTTATATTCAGGTATAAAGTCCATTTTCTTGTATATACACATTTAGCAGTCGATATTGAGTTGCTTTAAATCATTAATTTAAATCTTTAAGTTAATTTACCTTCTTCATCTTACTGAAGTTGACATAAAGCCATAACGGCAGTGCATTTGGAAGAATTCGACAATCTTATATTCAGGTATAAAGTCGATTTTCTTGTATATACACATTTAGCAGTCGATATTGAGTTGCTTTAAATCATTAATTTAACATCTTTAAGTTAATTTACCTTCTTCATCTTACTGAAGTTGACATAAAGCCATAACGGCAGTGCATTTGGAAGAATTCGACAATCTTATATTCAGGTAAAAAGTCGATTTTCTTGTATATACACATTTAGCAGTCGATATTGAGTTGCTTTAAATCATTAATTTAACATCTTTAAGTTAATTTACCTTCTTCATCTTACTGAAGTTGACATAAAGCCATAACGGCAGTGCATTTGGAAGAATTCGACAATCTTATATTCAGGTAAAAGTCGATTTTCTTGTATATACACATTTAGCAGTCGATATTGAGTTGCTTTAAATCATTAATTTAACATCTTTAAGTTAATTTACCTTCTTCATCTTATTGAAGTTGACATAAGGCCATAACGGCAGTGCATTTGGAAGAATTCGACAATCTTATATTCAGGTATAAAGTCGATTTTCTTGTATATACACATTTAGCAGTCGATATTGAGTTGCTTTAAATCATTAATTTAACATATTTAAGTTAATTTACCTTCTTCATCTTACTGAAGTTGACATAAAGCCATAACGGCAGTGCATTTGGGAGAATTCGACAATCTTATATTCAGGTATAAAGTCGATTTTCTTGTATATACACATTTAGCAGTCGATATTGAGTTGTTTAAATCA
>NW_026089971.1:0-16272 GCF_024586455.1 Bactrocera neohumeralis | reverse complement strand
TATATTTGTGCTGCGTCAGGATCCCACGGCTACGGTAGCTTGTGCGTATCGTTTGTTGTTGCTTGTCGTTGGATCATAACTCGGGCCGTTGGTCATGGATTGGGGTGGTGTTAATGTTCAGCATTGCCTGAAACGAATGTTAGGCAGACAATGCTGACTTGGTATTTTGGTGGTTTACGTTTCGAGTTAACTTATACAAGAAAATGGACTCTATACCTGAATATAAGATTGTCGAATTCTTCCAAATGCACTGCCGTTATGGCCTTATGTCAACTTCAATAAGATGAAGAAGGTAAATTAACTTAAAGATGTTAAATTAATGATTTAAAGCAACTCAATATCGACTGCTAAATGTGTATATATACAAGAAAATCGACTTTTTACCTGAATATGAGATTATCGAATTCTTCCAAATGCACTGCCGTTATGGCTTTATGTCAACTTCAGTAAGATGAAGAAGGTAAATTAACTTAAAGATGTTAAATTAATGATTTAAAGCAACTCAATATCGACTGCTAAATGTGTATATACAAGAAAATCGACTTTTTACCTGAATATAAGATTGTCGAATTCTTCCAAATGCACTGCCGTTATGGCTTTATGTCAACTTCAGTAAGATGAAGAAGGTAAATTAACTTAAAGATGTTAAATTAATGATTTAAGGCAATTCAATATCGACTGCTAAATGTGTATATACAAGAAAATCGACTTTTTCCCTGAATATGAGATTATCGAATTCTTCCAAATGCACTGCCGTTATGGCTTTATGTCAACTTCAGTAAGATGAAGAAGGTAAATTAACTTAAATATGTTAAATTAATGATTTAAAGCAACTCAATATCGACTGCTAATGTGTATATACAAGAAAATGTTCAGTAAGATGAAGAAGGTAAATTAACTTAAAGATGTTAAACTAATGATTTAAAGCAACTCAATATCGACTGCTTAATGTGTATATACAAGAAAATGGACTTTATCTCTGAATATAAGATTGTCGAATTCTTCCAAATGCACTGCCGTTATGGCTTTATGTCAACTTCAGTAAGATGAAGAAGGTAAATTAACTTAAAGATGTTAAATTAATGATTTAAAGCAACTCAATATCGACTGCTTAATGTGTATATACAAGAAAATGGACTTTATACCTGAATATAAGATTGTCGAATTTGTCCAAATGCACTGCCGTTATGGCTTTATGTCAACTTCAATAAGATGAAGAAGGTAAATTAACTTAAAGATGTTAAATTAATGATTTAAAGCAACTCAATATCGACTGCTTAATGTGTATATACAAGAAAATGGACTCTATACCTGAATATAAGATTGTCGAATTCTTCCAAATGCACTGCCGTTATGACTTATGTCAACTTCAGTAAGATGAAGAAGGTAAATTAACTTAAAGATGTTAAATTAATGATTTAAAGCAACTCAATATCGACTGCTTAATGTGTATATACAAGAAAATGGACTTTATACCTGAATATAAGATTGTCGAATTCTTCAAATGCACTGCCGTTATGGCTTTATGTCAACTTCAGTAAGATGAAGAAGGTAAATTAACTTAAAGATGTTAAATTAATGATTTAAAGCAACTCAATATCGACTGCTAAATGTGTATATACAAGAAAATGGACTTTATACCTGAATATAAGATTGTCGAATTCTTCCAAATGCACTGCCGTTATGGCTTTATGTCAACTTCAGTAAGATGAAGAAGGTAAATTAACTTAAAGATGTTAAATTAATGATTTAAAGCAACTCAATATCGACTGCTTAATGTGTATATACAAGAAAATCGACTTTATACCTGAATATAAGATTGTCGAATTCTTCCAAATGCACTGCCGTTATGGCTTTATGTCAACTTCAGTAAGATGAAGAAGGTAAATTAACTTAAAGATGTTAAATTAATGATTTAAAGCAACTCAATATCGACTGCTAAATGTGTATATACAAGAAAATCGACTTTATACCTGAATATAAGATTGTCGAATTCTTTCCCAAATGCACTGCCGTTATGACTTTATGTCAACTTCAGTAAGATGAAGAAGGTAAATTAACTTAAAGATGTTAAATTAATGATTTAAGGCAATTCAATATCGACTGCTAAATGTGTATATACAAGAAAATGGACTTTATACCTGAATATAAGATTGTCGAATTCTTCCAAATGCACTGCCGTTATGGCTTTATGTCAACTTCAGTAAGATGAAGAAGGTAAATTAACTTAAAGATGTTAAATTAATGATTTAAAGCAACTCAATATCGACTGCTAAATGTGTATATACAAGAAAATCGACTTTATACCTGAATATAAGATTGTCGAATTCTTCCAAATGCACTGCCGTTATGGCTTTATGTCAACTTCAGTAAGATGAAGAAGGTAAATTAACTTAAAGATGTTAAATTAATGATTTAAAGCAACTCAATATCGACTGCTTAATGTGTATATACAAGAAAATCGACTTTATACCTGAATATAAGATTGTCGAATTCTTCCAAATGCACTGCCGTTATGGCTTTATGTCAACTTCAGTAAGATGAAGAAGGTAAATTAACTTAAAGATGTTAAATTAATGATTTAAAGCAACTCAATATCGACTGCTAAATGTGTATATACAAGAAAATCGACTTTATACCTGAATATAAGATTGTCGAATTCTCCCAAATGCACTGCCGTTATGGCTTTATGTCAACTTCAGTAAGATGAAGAAGGTAAATTAACTTAAAGATGTTAAATTAATGATTTAAAGCAACTCAATATCGACTGCTTAATGTGTATATACAAGAAAATGGACTTTATACCTGAATATAAGATTGTCGAATTCTTCCAAATGCACTGCCGTTATGGCTTTATGTCAACTTCAGTAAGATGAAGAAGGTAAATTAACTTAAAGATGTTAAATTAATGATTTAAAGCAACTCAATATCGACTGCTTAATGTGTATATACAAGAAAATGGACTCTATAACGAATACAAGATTATCGAATTCTTCAAACAACGCGCTGTTGCTAGTTTTTATGTCAACTTCAGTAAGATGAAGAAGCCATAAAATTTAATCAAATATTAAAAGAAGCTACTGATTTAAACCAACTCAATATCGACTGCTTAATGTTTATATACAAGAAAATGGACTTTATCTCTGAATATAAGATTGTCGAATTCTTCCAAATGCACTGCCGTTATGGCCTTATGTCAACTTCAATAAGATGAAGAAGGTAAATTAACTTAAAGATGTTAAATTAATGATTTAAGGCAATTCAATATCGACTGCTAATTGTGTATATACAAGAAAATCGACTTTATACCTGAATATAAGATTATCGAATTCTCCCAAATGCACTGCCGTTATGACTTTATGTCAACTTCAGTGAGATGAAGAAGGTAAATTAACTTAAATATGTTAAATTAATGATTTAAAGCAACTCAATATCGACTGCTTAATGTGTATATACAAGAAAATGGACTCTATACCTGAATATAAGATTGTCGAATTCTTCCAAATGCACTGCCGTTATGACCTTATGTCAACTTCAATAAGATGAAGAAGGTAAATTAACTTAAAGATGTTAAAGTAATGATTTAAAGCAACTCAATATCGACTGCTTAATGTGTATATACAAGAAAATGGACTCTATACCTGAATATAAGATTGTCGAATTCTTCCAAATGCACTGCCGTTATGACCTTATGTCAACTTCAATAAGATGAAGAAGGTAAATTAACTTAAAGATGTTAAATTAATGATTTAAAAGCAACTCAATATCGACTGCTTAATGTGTATATACAAGAAAATGGACTCTATACCTGAATATAAGATTGTCGAATTCTTCCAAATGCACTGCCGTTATGACCTTATGTCAACTTCAATAAGATGAAGAAGGTAAATTAACTTAAAGATGTTAAATTAATGATTTAAAGCAACTCAATATCGACTGCTTAATGTGTATATACAAGAAAATGGACTCTATACCTGAATATAAGATTGTCGAATTCTTCCAAATGCACTGCCGTTATGACCTTATGTCAACTTCAATAAGATGAAGAAGGTAAATTAACTTAAAGATGTTAAAGTAATGATTTAAAGCAACTCAATATCGACTGCTTAATGTGTATATACAAGAAAATGGACTCTATACCTGAATATAAGATTGTCGAATTCTTCCAAATGCACTGCCGTTATGACCTTATGTCAACTTCAATAAGATGAAGAAGGTAAATTAACTTAAATATGTTAAATTAATGATTTAAAGCAACTCAATATCGACTGCTAAATGTGTATATACAAGAAAATCGACTTTATACCTGAATATAAGATTGTCAAATTCTTCCAAATGCACTGCCGTTATGACTTTATGTCAACTTCAGTGAGATGAAGAAGGTAAATTAACTTAAAGATGTTAAATTAATGATTTAAGGCAATTCAATATCGACTGCTTAATGTGTATATACAAGAAAATGGACTCTATACCTGAATATAAGGTTGTCGAATTCTTCCAAATGCACTGCCGTTATGGCCTTATGTCAACTTCAATAAGATGAAGAAGGTAAATTAACCTAAAGATGTTAAATTAATGACTTAAAGCAACTCAATATCGACTGCTTAATGTGTATATACAAGAAAATCGACTTTATCCCTGAATATAAGATTGTCGAATTCTTCCAAATGCACTGCCGTTTTGGCCTTATGTCAACTTCAGTAAGATGAAGAAGGTAAATTAACTTAAGGATGTTAAAGTAATGATTTAGAGCAACTCAATATCGACTGCTTAATGTGTATATACAAGAAAATGGACTTTATACCTGAATATAAGATTGCCAAATTCTTCCAAATGCACTGCCGTTTTGGCTTTATGTCAACTTCAATAAGATGAAGATGGTAAATTAACTTAAAGATGTTAAATTAATGATTTAAAGCAACTCAATATCGACTGCTTAATGTGTATATACAAGAAAATGGACTCCATACCTGAATATAAGATTGTCGAATTCTTCCAAATGCACTGCCGTTTTGGCCTTATGTCAACTTCAGTAAGATGAAGAAGGTAAATTAACTTAAAGATGTTAAAGTAATGATTTAAAGCAACTCAATATCGACTGCTTAATGTGTATATACAAGAAAATCGACTTTTTACCTGAATATGAGATTATCGAATTCTTCCAAATGCACTGCCGTTATGGCTTTATGTCAACTTCAGTAAGATGAAGAAGGTAAATTAACTTAAAGATGTTATATTAATGATTTAAACCAACTCAATATCGACTGCTTAATGTGTATATACAAGAAAATCGACTTTATACCTGAATATAAGATTGTCGAATTCTCCCAAATGCACTGCCGTTATGACTTTATGTCAACTTCAGTGAGATGAAGAAGGTAAATTAACTTAAATATGTTAAATTAATGATTTAAAGCAACTCAATATCGACTGCTTAATGTGTATATACAAGAAAATGGACTCTATACCTGAATATAAGATTGTCGAATTCTTCCAAATGCACTGCCGTTATGACTGTATGTCAACTTCAGTAAGATGAAGAAGGTAAATTAACTTAAAGATGTTAAAGTAATAATTTAAAGCAACTCAATATCGACTGCTTAATGTGTATATACAAGAAAATGGACTTTATACCTGAATATAAGATTGCCAAATTCTTCCAAATGCACTGCCGTTTTGGCTTTATGTCAACTTCAGTAAGATGAAGAAGGTAAATTAACTTAAATATGTTAAATTAATGATTTAAAGCAACTCAATATCGACTGCTTAATGTGTATTTACAAGAAAAATGGACTCTATACCTGAATATAAGATTATCGAATTCTTCCAAATGCACTGCCGTTATGGCTTTATGTCAACTTCAGTAAGATGAAGAAGGTAAATTAACTTAAAGATGTTATATTACTGATTTAAACCAACTCAATATCGACTGCTTAATGTTTATATACAAGAAAATGGACTTTATCTCTGAATATAAGATTGTCGAATTCTTCAAAATGCACTGCCGTTATGGCTTTATGTCAACTTCAGTAAGATGAAGAAGGTAAATTAACTTAAAGATGTTAAATTAATGATTTAAGGCAATTAAATATCGACTGCTAATTGTGTATAATATTTAAGAAAATGGACTTTATACCTGAATATAAGATTGTCGAATTCTTCCAAATGCACTGCCGTTATGACCTTATGTCAACTTCAGTGAGATGAAGAAGATAAGTTAACCTAAAGATGTTTCGTAACTTAAGATTGAGAATTGCTCAAAACACTGTCGTTATGATTATTTCGACAACTCTATGACAACTCCCATAACTTCAAAAAGGCTAATTAGCATAAATATGTAAGTTCATATTTTTACGCAACCTGATATCGATGGTTTAATGTGTATGTACTAAAGAATCCTTCACAAAAAAAATGCTAATTATGTAAGTTCATATTTTTACGCAACCTGATATCGATTGCATAATGTGTATGTACCAAAAAATCAATTCTTCACCTTAATTTAGGATTGTTAAATTGTTCCAAATACACTGTCGCTATTGCTATAGGACACTCTATGACAACTCCAATAACATCAAAACGAGTAATTAGCAAAAATATGTAAAGTTCATAATTTTACGCATCTTGATATCGATTTCTTAATCTGTATGTACTAAAAAATCCATTCTACACCTTAATATAAGATTGTGAAATTGCTCCAAATACACTGTCGTTATGGCTATACGAAAACTCTATGACAACTCCAATAACATCAAAACGGCGAGTTAGCATAAAATATGTAAAGTTCATATTTTTACGCAACTTGATATCGATTGCTTATTGTGTATGTATCAAAAATTGATTCTACACCTTAACTTAAGATTGTGAAATTGCTCCAAAGGCACTGTCGTTATGGCTATACGACAACTCTATGAAAGCTCCAATAACATCAAAACGGCTAAATAGCATAAATATGTAAAGTTCATATTTTTACGCTACCTGATATCGATTGCATAATGTGTATGTACCAAAAAATCAATTCTACACCTTAATTTATGATTGTTAAATTGTTCCAAATACACTGTCGCTATTGCTATACGACAACTCTACGACAACTCCAATAACATGAAAACGGCGAGTTAGCGTAAATATGTAAAGTACATATTTTTACGCAACTTGATATCGATTGCATAATGTGCATGTACCAAAAAATCGATTCTACACCTTAATTTAGGATTGTTAAATTGTTCCAAATACACTGTCGCTATTGCTATAGGACAACTCTATGACAACTCCAATAACATCAAAACGAGTAATTAGCAAAAATATGTAAAGTTCATAATTTTACGCATCTTGATATCGATTGCTTAATCTGTATGTACTAAAAAATCCATTCTACACCTTAATATAAGATTGTGAAATTGCTCCAAATACACTGTCGTTATGGCTATACGACAACTCTATGACAACTCCAATAACATCAAAACGGCGAGTTAGCATAAATATGTAAAGTTCATATTTTTACGCAACTTGATATCGATTGCTTATTGTGTATGTACCAAAATATCAATTCTACGCCTTAATCTAAGATTGTTAAATTGTTCCAAATACATTTTCGCTATGGCTATAGGACAACTCTATGACAACTCCCATAACTTCAAAAAGGCTAATTAGCATAAATATGTAAACTTCATATTTTTACGCATTTTGATATCGATTGCATAATGTGTATGTACAAAAAATCAATTCTACACCTTAATTTAAGATTGTTAAATTGTTCCAAATACACTGTCGCTATTGCTATAGGACAACTCTATGACAACTCCAATAACATCAGAACGGCTAATTAGCATAAATATGTAAAGTTCATATTTTTACGCAACTTGATATCGATTGCTTAATGTGTATGTATAAAAAATCGACTCTACACCTTAATTTAAGATTGTTAAATTGTTCCAAATACACTGTCGCCATTGCTATAGGACAACTCTATGACAATTCCAATAACATCAAAACGGGTAATTAACAAAAATATGTAAAGTTCATATTTTTACGCTACCTGATATCGATTGCATATTGTGTATGTATCAAAAAATCGATTCTACACCTTAATATAAGATTGTGAAATTGCTCCAAATACACTGTCGCTATGGCTATAGAACAACTCTGTGACAACTCCAATAACATCAAAACGGCTAATTAGAAAAAAAAAGGAAAGCTCATATATCTACGCAACTTGATATCGATTGCTGATGTGTATGTACCGAAATATCATTTCTACTCTTTAATAAAAGATTGCGAAATTTCTCCAAAGACACTCTCGCTATGGCTATAGAACAACTCTATGACAACTCCAATAAAATCAAAACGGCTAATTTGCATAAATATGTAAAGTTCATATTTTTACGCATCTTGATATCGATTGCATAATATGTATGTACAAAAAAATCAATTTTACATCTTAATTTAAGATTGTAAAATTGGTCCAAATACACTGTCGCTATTGCTATAGAACAACTCTATGACAACTCCAATAACATCAAAACGGCAAATTTGCATAAATATGTAAAGTTCATATTTTTACGCATCTTGATATCGATTGCTTAATGTGCATGTATCAAAAAATCGATTCTACACCTTAATATAAGATTGTGAAATTGCTCCAAATGCACTGTCGTTATGGCTATACGACAACTCTATGAAAGCTCCAATAACATCAAAACGGCTAAATAGCATAAATATGTAAAGTTCATATTTTTACGCAACCTGATATCGATTGCATAATGTGTATGTACCATTAAAAAATCAATTCTACATCTTAATTTAAGATTGTTAAATTGTTCCAAATACACTGTCGCTATTGCTATAGGACAACTCTGTGACAACTCCAATAACATCAAAACGGCTAATTAGCATAAATATGTAAAGTTCATATTTTTACGCAACTTGATATCGATTGCTTAATGTGCATGTATCAAAAAATCAATTCTACACCTTAATTTAAGATTGTGAAGTGTTCCAAATACACTGTCGCTATAGCTATAGAACAACTCTATGACAACTCCAATAAAATCAAAACGGTTAGTTAGCTAAATATGAAAAGTTCATATTTTTACGCAACCTGATATCGATTGCATATTGTGTATGTATCAAAAAATCAATTCCACACCTTAATTTACGATTGTTAAATTGTTCCATATACACTGTCACTATTTCTGTACGACAACTCTATGACAACTCCAATAACATCAAAACGGCGAGTTAGCATAAATATTTAAAGTTCATATTTTTACGCAACTTGATATCGATTGCTTAATGTGCATATATCAAAAAATCGATTCTACACCTTTGCTTAAGATTGTGAAATTGCTCCAAATACACTGTCGCTATGGCTATACGACAACTCTACGACAACTCCAATAACATCAAAACGGCTAATTTGCATAAATATGTAAAGTTCATGTTTTTACGCAACTTGATATCGATTGCATAATGTGTATGTACAAAAAATCAATTCTACACCTTAATTTAAGATTGTTAAATTGTTCCAAATACACTTTCGCTATTGCTATAGGACAACTCTATGACAACTCCAATAACATCAAAACGGCTAGTTAGCATAAATATGTAAAGTTCATATTTTTACGCAACCTGATATCGATTGCATAATGTGTATGTACCAAAAAATCAATTCTACACCTTAATTTAAGATTGCTAAATTGTTCCAAATACACTGTCGCTATTGCTATAGGACAACTTTATGACAACTCCAATAACATTAAAACGGCTAATTAGCAAAAATATGTAAAGTTCATATTTTTACGCAACTTGATATCGATTGCTTAATATGTATGTACAAAAAGTCCATTCTACACCTTAAATTAAGATTGTAAAATTGTTCCAAATAGACACTGTCGCTATTGCTATAGAAGAACTCTATGACAACTCCAATAACATCAAAACGGCAAATTTGCATAAATATGTAAAGTTCATATTTTTACGCAACTTGATATCGATTGCATAATGTGTATGTACAAAAAAATCAATTCTACACCTTAATTTAAGATTGTAAAATTGTTCCAAATACACTGTCGTTATGGCTATACGACAACTCTATGAAAGCTCCAATAACATCAAAACGGCTAAATAGCATAAATATGTAAAGTTCATATTTTTACGCAACTTGATATCGATTGCATAATGTGTATGTATCAAAAAATCGATTCTACACCTTAACTTAAGATTGTGAAATTGCTCCAAAGACACTGTCGGTTATGGCTATACGACAACTCTATGAAAGCTCCAATAACATCAAAACGGCTAAATAGCATAAATATGTAAAGTTCATATTTTTACGCAACCTGATATCGATTGCATATTGTGTATGTACCAAAAAATCAATTCTACACCTTAATCTAGAAATGCAAACTTGTTCCAAATACATTGTCGCTATGACTAAAGGACAACTCTGTGACAACTCCAATAACATCAAAACGGCTGGTTAGCATAAATATGTAAAGTTCATATTTTTACGCAACTTGATAACGATTGCTTAATGTGTATGTATCAAAAAATCGATTTTACACCTTAATTTAAGATTGTAAACTTGTTCCAAACACACTGTCGCTATTGCTATAGAACAACTCTATGACAACTCCAATAAAATCAAAACGGCTAATTTGCATAAATATGTAAAGTTCATATTTTTACGCATCCTGATATCGATTGCATATTGTGTATCTACCAAAAAATCAATTCCACACCTTAACTTAAGATTGTGAAATTGCTCCAAAGAGACACTGTCGTTATAGCTATACGACAACTCTATGAAAGCTCCAATAACATCAAAACGGCTAAATAGCATAAATATGTAAAGTTCATATTTTTACGCAACTCGATATCGATTGCTTAATGTGTATGTACCAAAAAATCCATTCTACACCTTGATTTAGGAATGTTACATTGTTCCAAATACACTGTCGTTATGGCTATACGACAACTCTATGAAAGCTCCAATAACATCAAAACGGCTAAATAGCATAAATATATAAAGTTCATATTTTTACGCAACCTGATATCGATTGCTTAATGTGTATGTACCAAAAAATCAATTCTACACCTTAATTTAAGATTGTAAATTGTTTCAAATACACTGTCGCTATTGCTATAGGACAACTCTATGACAACTCCAATAACATCAAAACGGCTAATTAGCAAAAATATGTAAAGTTCATATTTTTGCGCATCTTGATATCGATTGCATAATGTGTATGTACCAAAAAATCAATTCTACACCTTTAATTTAAGATTGTTAAGTTGTTCCAAATACACTGTTGCTATTGCTATACGACAACTCTATGACAACTCCAATAACATCAAAACAGCGAGTTAGCATAAATATGTAAAATTCATATTTTTACGCAACTTGATATCGATTGCATAATGTGTATGTACCAAAAAATCAATTCTACACCTTAATGTATGTATCAAAAAATCGATTCTACACCTTAATATAATATTGTGAGATTGCTCCAAATACACGGTCGCTATGGCTATACGACAACTCTATGACAACTCCAATAACATCAAAACGGGTAATTAGCATAAATATGTAAAGTTCATATTTTTACGCAACTTGATATCGATTGCTTAATATGTATGTATCAAAAAATCGATTCTACACCTTAACTTAAGATTGTGAAATTGCTCCAAATACACTGTCGTTATGGCTATACGACAACTCTATGACAACTCCAATACCATCAAAATGGCTAATTAGCATAAATATGTAAAGTTTATATTTTTACGCAACTTGATATCGATTGCATAATATGTATGTACCAAAAAATCAATTCTACACCTTAATTTAAGATTGCAAATTTGTTCCAAATACACTGTCGCTATTGCTATAGAACAACTCTATGACAACTCCAATAAAATCAAAACGGCTAATTTGCATAAATATGTAAAGTTCATATTTTTACGGAGGATGGAGTCATGTGTGGAAGTTCACGCAAGTGAGGAAAGTTCTCTGATCGCCATTCACTTGGGAGTGGCCAGAAACGATTCTTTTACACATGGCTCAAGCAGCTCACAACTTCCGGTCTTTGACCAAGTATCCTCTGGGTAGCCTAAGAACATCCGTTCGAAGGCGAGCTAATGTGAGAAGGCGAAACATCCCCTGCTTAGGGTTGTGCGCTGGGTTTGGGACCCGCCACGTAAAAAACACCCCCAATGAAAAGAAAGCGACAGCCTCGGAAGAGAAACCCCCCTTTTGATGACGACCATGGCAAACGAAATAAGGACTACGAGATAAGGGCATGCACCTGGAATGTCCGGACCCTTAATTGGGAAGGTGCCGCTGCCCAGCTGGTTGATGTCCTCGCGAAAATAAAGGCTGACATCACCGCCGTCCAAGAAATGCGATGGACGGGACAAGGACAGAGAAGAGTAGGTCCTTGTGACATTTACTACAGTGGCCATATAAAGGAGCGCAAGTTTGGTGTTGGATTCGTGGTGGGAGAGAGACTCCGTCGCCGAGTACTATCATTCACTCCGGTGAATGAACGTCTAGCCACAATCCGCATCAAAGCGAGATTCTTCAACATATCGCTGATTTGCGCCCACGCCCCGACGGAAGAGAAGGACGATGTGACCAAAGATGCTTTCTATGAGCGCTTGGAGCGCGCTTATGAGAGCTGCCCCCGCCACGATGTCAAAATCGTGCTTGGCGACTTTAACGCCAGGGTGGGCAAAGAAGGTATATTTGGCACTACGGTCGGTAAATTCAGCCTCCACGACGAAACATCCCCAAATGGGTTGAGGCTGATCGACTTCGCCGGGGCCCGAAATATGGTTATCTGTGGTACTAGATTCCAGCACAAGAAGATACATCAAGCTACCTGGCAGTCTCCGGATCGAAAAGCCACCAACCAGATCGATCATGTTGTGATAGACGGAAGACACGTCTCCAGTGTTCTAGACGTGCGTACGCTCCGAGGTCCTAACATCGACTCGGATCACTATCTTGTTGCAGCCAAGATACGCACCCGCCTCTGTGCAGCAAAAAACGCACGTCAACAAACACAAGGAAGGTTCGACGTCGAGAAGCTGCAATCACAACAGACAGCCGAACGATTTTCTACTCGGCTTGCACTCCTGCTCTCTGAGAGCACTCGTCAACAACTCGGTATAAAGGAACTGTGGGACGGCATTTCAAATTCCTTACGTACAGCTGCAACCGAAACCATTGGTTTTCGGAAAGTGCAAAAGAACAGCTGGTACGACGAGGAGTGCCGTGTCGCAGCGGAGAGAAAACAGGCTGCCTACCTCGCAACGTTACGATCGACCACTACACGTGCGGGATGGGATAGATACCGAGAGTTGAAGAGGGAAGCGAGACGCATTTGCAGACAGAAGAAGAAAGAGGCCGAAATGCGTGAGTACGAAGAGCTTGATAAGCTGGCCGACAGGGGTAATGCTCGAAAATTCTACGAAAAAATGCGGCGGCTTACAGAAGGTTTCAAGACCGGAGCATACTCTTGTAGAACCCCCAAAGGTGATCTAGTCACTGATGCCCAGAGCATACTTAAATTATGGAGGGAACACTTCTCCAGCCTGCTGAATGGCAGTGAACGCACAACACCAGGAGAAGAAGAACCCGATTCCCCAATCGATGACGATGGAGCAGACGTTCCATTACCCGACCATGAAGAAGTTCGAATAGCAATTGCCCGCCTCAAAAACAACAAAGCGGCAGGGGCCGACGGACTACCGGCCGAGCTATTCAAACACGGCGGCGAAGAACTAATAGGGTGCATGCATCAGCTTCTTTGTAAAATATGGTCGGACGAAAGCATGCCCAACGATTGGAATTTAAGTGTGCTATGCCCAATCCATAAAAAAGGAGACCCCACAATCTGCGCCAACTACCGTGGGATTAGCCTCCTGAACATCGCATATAAGGTTCTATCGAGCGTATTGTGTGAAAGATTAAAGCCCACCGTCAACAAACTGATTGGACCTTATCAGTGTGGCTTCAGACCTGGAAAATCAACAACCGACCAGATATTCACCATGCGCCAAATCTTGGAAAAGACCCGTGAAAGGAGAATCGACACACACCACCTCTTTGTCGATTTCAAAGCTGCTTTCGACAGCACGAAAAGGAGCTGCCTTTATGCCGCGATGTCTGAATTTGGTATCCCCGCAAAACTAATACGGCTGTGTAAGTTGACGCTGAGCAACACGAAAAGCTCCGTCAGGATCGGGAAGGACCTCTCCGAGCCGTTCGATACCAAACGAGGTTTCAGACAAGGCGACTCCCTATCGTGTGACTTCTTCAACCTGCTTCTGGAGAAAATAGTTCGAGCTGCAGAACTAAACAGAGAAGGTACCATCTTTTATAAGAGTGTACAGCTGCTGGCGTATGCCGACGATATTGATATCATCGGCCTCAACACCCGCGCCGTTAGTTCTGCTTTCTCCAGGCTGGACAAGGAAGCACAGAAAATGGGTCTGGCAGTGAACGAGGGCAAAACGAAATATCTCCTGTCATCAAACAAACAGTCGTCGCACTCGCGACTTGGCTCTCACGTCACTGTTGACAGTCATAACTTTGAAGTTGTAGATAATTTCGTCTACTTAGGAACCAGTATTAACACCACGAACAATGTCAGCCTGGAAATCCAACGCAGGATTGCTCTTGCCAACAGGTGCTACTTCGGACTGAGTAGGCAATTGAAAAGTAAAGTCCTCTCTCGACGAACAAAAACTAAACTCTATAAGTCCCTCATAATTCCCGTCCTGCTATATGGTGCAGAGGCTTGGGCGATGACAGCAACCGATGAGTCGACGTTACGAGTTTTCGAGAGAAAAATTCTGCGAAAGATTTATGGTCCTCTGCGCAGAGGAAGAGGAAAGACCTCCCCGTTGGAAGGACCAAGTGGAGAAGGATTTTTGTTACTTCGCTTGGAATATCCAATTGGCGCCACGTAGCGAAAAGAAGAAACGACTGGCGCGCTGTTGTTACCTCGGCTATAATCGCGTAAGCGGTGTCTACGCCAATTAAGAAGAAGAAGAAGATATCGATTGCATATTGTGTATGTACCAAAAAATCAATTCTACACCTTAATTGAGGATTGTAAATTGTTTGAAATACACTGTCGTTATGGCTATACGACAACTCTATGACAATAACATCAAAACGGCTAAATAGCATAAATATGTAAAGTTCATATTTTACGCAACCTGATATCGATTGCATAATGTGTATGTACCAAAAAATCAATTCTACACCGTAACTTAAGATTGTGAAATTGCTCCAAAGACACTGTCGTTATGGCTATACGACAACTCTATGACAACTCCCATAACTTCAAAAAGGGTAATTAGCAAAAATATGTAAAGTTCATATTTTTACGCAACTTGATATCGATTGCTCAATGTGTATGTATCAAAAAATCAATTCTACACCTTAACTTAAGATTGTGAAATTGCTCCAAAGACACTGTCGTTATGGCTATACGACAACTCTATGACAACTCCAATAACATCAAAACGGCTAATTAACATAAATATATAAAGTTCATATTTTTACGCAACCTGATATCGATTGCATAATGTGTATGTACGAAAAAATCAATTCTACACCTTAATTTGGGATTGTTAAATTGTTCCAAATACACTGTCGCTATGGTTATACGATAACTCTATGACAACTCCAATAACATGAAAACGGCGAGTTAGCAAAAATATGTAAAGTTCATATTTTTACGCAACTTGATAAAGAATAATAATGTATGTGTATGTACCAAAAAATCAATTCTACACCTTAATTTAGGATTGTTAAATTGTTCCAAACAACTCCAATAACATCAAAACGAGTAATTAGCAAAAATATGTAAAGTTCATATTTTTACGCAACTTGATATCGATTGCTTAGTGTGTATGTATCAAAAAATCGATTCTACACCGTAACTTAAGATTGTGAAATTGCTCCAACGACACTATCGTTATGGCTATACGACAACTCTATGAAAGCTTCAATATAATCAAAACGGCTAAATAACATAAATATGTAAAGTTTATATTTTTACGCAACCTGATATCGATTGCATAATGTCTATGTACGAAAAAATCAATTCTACACCTTAATTTGGGATTGTTAAATTGTTCCAAATACGCTGTCGCTATTGCTATAGGACAACTCTATGACAACTCCAATAACATCAACACGGGTAATTAGCAAAAATATGTAAAGTTCATATTTTTACGCTACCTGATATCGATTGCATA
>NW_026089970.1:0-10115 GCF_024586455.1 Bactrocera neohumeralis | reverse complement strand
TGAGTTAATTAGCCTTCTACATCTTATCGAAGTTGACATAAAGCCATAACGGCAGTGCATTTGGAAGAGTTCGACAATCTTATATTCAGGTATAAAGTCGATTTTCTTGTATATACACATTTATCAGTCGGTGTTGAGTTGGTTCAAATCATTAACATCAAATATTTAAGTTTATTAGCCTTCTCCATCTTATCGAAGTTGACATAAACCCATAACGGCAGTGCATTTGAAAGAATTCGATAATCTTTTATTCAGATATAAAGTCGATTTTCTTGTATATACACATTTAACAGTCGGTATTGAGTTGCTTCAAATCATTAACATCAAATATTTAAGTTAATTAGCCTTCTTCATCTTATCGAAGTTGACATGAAGCCATAACGGCAGTGCATTTGGAAGATTTCTACAATCTTATATTCAGATATTAAGTCGATTTTCTTGTATATACACATTTAGCAGTCGGTGTTGAGTTGCTTCAAATCATTAAAATCAAATATTTAAGTAAATTAGCCTTCTTCATCTTATCGAAGTTGACATAAAGCCATAACGGCAGTGCATTTGGAAGAATTCGACAATCTTATATTCAGGTATAAAGTCGATTTTCTTGTATATACACATTTAGCAGTCGGTGCTTGAGTTGGCAAATATTTAAGTAAATTAGCCTTCTTCATCTTATCGAAGTTGACATAAAGCCATAACGGCAGTGCATTTGGAAGAATTCGACAATCTTATATTCAGGTATAAAGTCGATTTTCTTGTATATACACATTTAGCAGTCGGTATTGAGTTGCTTCAAATCATTAACATCAAATATTTAAGTTTATTAGCCTTCTTCATCTTATCGAAGTTGACATAAAGCCATAACGGCAGTGCATTTGGAAGAATTCGACAATCTTATATTCAGGTATAAAGTCGATTTTCTTGTATATACACATTTAACAGTCGGTATTGGAGTTGCTTCAAATCATTAACATCAAATATTTAAGTTAATTAGCCTTCTTCATCTTATCGAAGTTGACATAAAGCCATAACGGCAGTGCATTTGGAAGAATTCGACAATCTTATATTCAGGTATAAAGTCGATTTTCTTGTATATACACATTTAGCAGTCGGTATTGAGTTGCTTCAAATCATTAACATCAAATATTTAAGTTAATTAGCCTTCTTCATCTTATCGAAGTTGACATAAAGCCATAACGGCAGTGCATTTGGAAGAATTCGACAATCTTATATTCAGGTATAAAGTCGATTTTCTTGTATATACACATTTAGCAGTCGGTATTGAGTTGCTTCAAATCATTAACATCAAATATTTAAGTTAATTAGCCTTCTTCATCTTATCGAAGTTGACATAAAGCCATAACGGCAGTGCATTTGGAAGAATTCGACAATCTTATATTCAGGTATAAAGTCGATTTTCTTGTATATACACATTTAGCAGTCGGTATTGAGTTGCTTCAAATCATTAACATCAAATATTTAAGTTAATTAGCCTTCTTCATCTTATCGAAGTTGACATAAAGCCATAACGGCAGTGCATTTGGAAGAATTCGACAATCTTATATTCAGGTATAAAGTCGATTTTCTTGTATATACACATTTAGTCAGTCGGTGCCTGAGTTGCCATTGCAAATCATTATATTCAGGTATAAAGTCATCATAATAAATTTAAGTCAAATATAGCCTTCTTCATCTTATCGAAGTTGACATAAAGCCATAACGGCAGTGCATTTGGAAGAATTCGACAATCTTATATTCAGGTATAAAGTCGATTTTCTTGTATATACACATTTAGCAGTCGGTGTTGAGTTGCTTCAAATCATTAACATCAAATATTTAAGTTTATTAGCCTTCTTCATCTTATCGAAGTTGACATAAAGCCATAACGGCAGTGCATTTGTAAGAATTCGACAATCTTATATTCAGGTATAAAGTCGATTTTCTTGTATATACACATTTAGCAGTCGGTGCTGAGTTGCTTCAAATCATTAGCATCAAATATTTAAGTAAATTAGCCTTCTTCATCTTATCGAAGTTGACATAAAGCCATAACGGCAGTGCATTTGGAAGAATTCGACAATCTTATATTCAGGTATAAAGTCGATTTTCTTGTATATACACATTTAACAGTCGGTATTGAGTTGCTTCAAATCATTAACATCAAATATTTAAGTTAATTAGCCTTCTTCATCTTATCGAAGTTGACATAAAGCCATAACGGCAGTGCATTTGGAAGAATTCGACAATCTTATATTCAGGTATAAAGTCGATTTTCTTGTATATACACATTTAGCAGTCGGTATTGAGTTGCTTCAAATCATTAACATCAAATATTTAAGTTAATTAGCCTTCTTCATCTTATCGAAGTTGACATAAAGCCATAACGGCAGTGCATTTGGAAGAATTCGACAATCTTATATTCAGGTATAAAGTCGATTTTCTTGTATATACACATTTAGCAGTCGGTATTGAGTTGCTTCAAATCATTAACATCAAATATTTAAGTTTATTAGCCTTCTTCATCTTATCGAAGTTGACATAAAGCCATAACGGCAGTGCATTTGGAAGAATTCGACAATCTTATATTCAGGTATAAAGTCGATTTTCTTGTATATACACATTTAGCAGTCGGTATTGAGTTGCTTCAAATCATTAACATCAAATATTTAAGTTCATTAGCCTTCTTCATCTTATCGAAGTTGACATAAAGCCATAACGGCAGTGCATTTGGAAGAATTCGACAATCTTATATTCAGGCATAAAGTCAATTTTCTTGTATATACACATTTAGCAGTCGGTGCTGAGTTGCTTCAAATCATTAACATCAAATATTTAAGTTAATTAGCCTTCTTCATCTTATCGAAGTTGACATAAAGCCATAACGGCAGTGCATTTGGAAGAATTCGACAATCTTATATTCAGGTATAAAGTCGATTTTCTTGTATATACACATTTAGCAGTCGGTATTGAGTTGCTTCAAATCATTAACATCAAATATTTAAGTTAATTAGCCTTCTTCATCTTATCGAAGTTGACATAAAGCCATAACGGCAGTGCATTTGGAAGAATTCGACAATCTTATATTCAGGTATAAAGTCGATTTTCTTGTATATACACATTTAGCAGTCGGTATTGAGTTGCTTCAAATCATTAACATCAAATATTTAAGTTAATTAGCCTTCTTCATCTTATCGAAGTTGACATAAAGCCATAACGGCAGTGCATTTGGAAGAATTCGACAATCTTATATTCAGGTATAAAGTCGATTTTCTTGTATATACACATTTAGCAGTCGGTGCTGAGTTGCTTCAAATCATTAACATCAAATATTTAAGTTAATTAGCCTTCTTCATCTTATCGAAGTTGACATAAAGCCATAACGGCAGTGCATTTGGAAGAATTCGACAATCTTATATTCAGGTATAAAGTCGATTTTCTTGTATATACACATTTAGCAGTCGGTATTGAGTTGCTTCAAATCATTAACATCAAATATTTAAGTTAATTAGCCTTCTTCATCTTATCGAAGTTGACATAAAGCCATAACGGCAGTGCATTTGGAAGAATTCGACAATCTTATATTCAGGTATAAAGTCGATTTTCTTGTATATACACATTTAGCAGTCGGTGCTGAGTTGCTTCAAATCATTAACATCAAATATTTAAGTAAATTAGCCTTCTTCATCTTATCGAAGTTGACATAAAGCCATAACGGCAGTGCATTTGGAAGAATTCGACAATCTTATATTCAGGTATAAAGTCGATTTTCTTGTATATACACATTTAGCAGTCGGTATTGAGTTGCTTCAAATCATTAACATCAAATATTTAAGTTAATTAGCCTTCTTCATCTTATCGAAGTTGACATAAAGCCATAACGGCAGTGCATTTGGAAGAATTCGACAATCTTATATTCAGGTATAAAGTCGATTTTCTTGTATATACACATTTAGCAGTCGGTATTGAGTTGCTTCAAATCATTAACATCAAATATTTAAGTTAATTAGCCTTCTTCATCTTATCGAAGTTGACATAAAGCCATAACGGCAGTGCATTTGGAAGAATTCGACAATCTTATATTCAGGTATAAAGTCGATTTTCTTGTATATACACATTTAGCAGTCGGTGCTGAGTTGCTTCAAATCATTAACATCAAATATTTAAGTAAATTAGCCTTCTTCATCTTATCGAAGTTGACATAAAGCCATAACGGCAGTGCATTTGGAAGAATTCGACAATCTTATATTCAGGTATAAAGTCGATTTTCTTGTATATACACATTTAACAGTCGGTATTGAGTTGCTTCAAATCATTAACATCAAATATTTAAGTTAATTAGCCTTCTTCATCTTATCGAAGTTGACATAAAGCCATAACGGCAGTGCATTTGGAAGAATTCGACAATCTTATATTCAGGTATAAAGTCGATTTTCTTGTATATACACATTTAGCAGTCGGTATTGAGTTGCTTCAAATCATTAACATCAAATATTTAAGTTTATTAGCCTTCTTCATCTTATCGAAGTTGACATAAAGCCATAACGGCAGTGCATTTGGAAGAATTCGACAATCTTATATTCAGGTATAAAGTCGATTTTCTTGTATATACACATTTAGCAGTCGGTATTGAGTTGCTTCAAATCATTAACATCAAATATTTAAGTTAATTAGCCTTCTTCATCTTATCGAAGTTGACATAAAGCCATAACGGCAGTGCATTTGGAAGAATTCGACAATCTTATATTCAGGTATAAAGTCGATTTTCTTGTATATACACATTTAGCAGTCGGTATTGAGTTGCTTCAAATCATTAACATCAAATATTTAAGTTAATTAGCCTTCTTCATCTTATCGAAGTTGACATAAAGCCATAACGGCAGTGCATTTGGAAGAATTCGACAATCTTATATTCAGTTATAAAGTCGATTTTCTTGTATATACACATTTAACAGTCGGTATTGAGTTGCTTCAAATCATTAACATCAAATATTTAAGTTTAATTAGCCTTCTTCATCTTATCGAAGTTGACATAAAGCCATAACGGCAGTGCATTTGGAAGAATTCGACAATCTTATATTCAGGTATAAAGTCGATTTTCTTGTATATACACATTTAGCAGTCGGTATTGAGTTGCTTCAAATCATTAACATCAAATATTTAAGTTTATTAGCCTTCTTCATCTTATCGAAGTTGACATAAAGCCATAACGGCAGTGCATTTGGAAGAATTCGACAATCTTATATTCAGCTATAAAGTCGATTTTCTTGTATATACACATTTAGCAGTCGGTGCTGAGTTGCTTCAAATCATTAACATCAAATATTTAAGTTAATTAGCCTTCTTCATCTTATCGAAGTTGACATAAAGCCATAACGGCAGTGCATTTGGAAGAATTCGACAATCTTATATTCAGGTATAAAGTCGATTTTCTTGTATATACACATTTAGCAGTCGGTATTGAGTTGCTTCAAATCATTAACATCAAATATTTAAGTTAATTAGCCTTCTTCATCTTATCGAAGTTGACATAAAGCCATAACGGCAGTGCATTTGGAAGAATTCGACAATCTTATATTCAGGTATAAAGTCGATTTTCTTGTATATACACATTTAGCAGTCGGTATTGAGTTGCTTCAAATCATTAACATCAAATATTTAAGTTAATTAGCCTTCTTCATCTTATCGAAGTTGACATAAAGCCATAACGGCAGTGCATTTGGAAGAATTCGACAATCTTATATTCAGGTATAAAGTCGATTTTCTTGTATATACACATTTAGCAGTCGGTATTGAGTTGCTTCAAATCATTAACATCAAATATTTAAGTTAATTAGCCTTCTTCATCTTATCGAAGTTGACATAAAGCCATAACGGCAGTGCATTTGGAAGAATTCGACAATCTTATATTCAGGTATAAAGTCGATTTTCTTGTATATACACATTTAGCAGTCGGTATTGAGTTGCTTCAAATCATTAACATCAAATATTTAAGTTTATTAGCCTTCTTCATCTTATCGAAGTTGACATAAAGCCATAACGGCAGTGCATTTGGAAGAATTCGACAATCTTATATTCAGGTATAAAGTCGATTTTCTTGTATATACACATTTAGCAGTCGGTATTGAGTTGCTTCAAATCATTAACATCAAATATTTAAGTAAATTAGCCTTCTTCATCTTATCGAAGTTGACATAAAGCCATAACGGCAGTGCATTTGGAAGAATTCGACAATCTTATATTCAGGTATAAAGTCGATTTTCTTGTATATACACATTTAACAGTCGGTATTGAGTTGCTTCAAATCATTAACATCAAATATTTAAGTTAATTAGCCTTCTTCATCTTATCGAAGTTGACATAAAGCCATAACGGCAGTGCATTTGGAAGAATTCGACAATCTTATATTCAGGTATAAAGTCGATTTTCTTGTATATACACATTTAGCAGTCGGTATTGAGTTGCTTCAAATCATTAACATCAAATATTTAAGTTTATTAGCCTTCTTCATCTTATCGAAGTTGACATAAAGCCATAACGGCAGTGCATTTGTAAGAATTCGACGATCTTATATTCAGCTATAAAGACGATTTTTCTATATATACACATTTAGCAGTCGGTGCTGAGTTGCTTCAAATCATTAACATCAAATATTTAAGTAAATTAGCCTTCTTCATCTTATCGAAGTTGACATAAAGCCATAACGGCAGTGCATTTGGAAGAATTCGACAATCTTATATTCAGGTATAAAGTCGATTTTCTTGTATATACACATTTAACAGTCGGTATTGAGTTGCTTCAAATCATTAACATCAAATATTTAAGTTAATTAGCCTTCTTCATCTTATCGAAGTTGACATAAAGCCATAACGGCAGTGCATTTGGAAGAATTCGACAATCTTATATTCAGGTATAAAGTCGATTTTCTTGTATATACACATTTAGCAGTCGGTATTGAGTTGCTTCAAATCATTAACATCAAATATTTAAGTTAATTAGCCTTCTTCATCTTATCGAAGTTGACATAAAGCCATAACGGCAGTGCATTTGGAAGAATTCGACAATCTTATATTCAGGTATAAAGTCGATTTTCTTGTATATACACATTTAGCAGTCGGTATTGAGTTGCTTCAAATCATTAACATCAAATATTTAAGTTAATTAGCCTTCTTCATCTTATCGAAGTTGACATAAAGCCATAACGGCAGTGCATTTGGAAGAATTCGACAATCTTATATTCAGGTATAAAGTCGATTTTCTTGTATATACACATTTAGCAGTCGGTATTGAGTTGCTTCAAATCATTAACATCAAATATTTAAGTTAATTAGCCTTCTTCATCTTATCGAAGTTGACATAAAGCCATAACGGCAGTGCATTTGGAAGAATTCGACAATCTTATATTCAGGTATAAAGTCGATTTTCTTGTATATACACATTTAGCAGTCGGTGTTGAGTTGCTTCAAATCATTAACATCAAATATTTAAGTTAATTAGCCTTCTTCATCTTATCGAAGTTGACATAAAGCCATAACGGCAGTGCATTTGGAAGAATTCGACAATCTTATATTCAGGTATAAAGTCGATTTTCTTGTATATACACATTTAGCAGTCGGTGCTGAGTTGCTTCAAATCATTAACATCAAATATTTAAGTTAATTAGCCTTCTTCATCTTATCGAAGTTGACATAAAGCCATAACGGCATCGATTTTCTTGTATATACACATTTAGCAGTCGGTGTTGAGTTGCTTCAAATCATTAACATCAAATATTTAAGTTAATTAGCATTCTTCATCTTATCGAAGTTGACATAAAGCCATAACAGCAGTGCATTTGGAAGAATTCGACAATCTTATATTCAGGCATAAAGTCGATTTTCTTGTATATACACATTTAGCAGTCGGTGCTGAGTTGCTTCAAATCATTAACATCAAATATTTAAGTTAATTAGCCTTCTTCATCTTATCGAAGTTGACATAAAGCCATAACGGCAGTGCATTTGGAAGAATTCGACAATCTTATATTCAGGTATAAAGTCGATTTTCTTGTATATACACATTTAACAGTCGGTATTGAGTTGCTTCAAATCATTAACATCAAATATTTAAGTTAATTAGCCTTCTTCATCTTATCGAAGTTGACATAAAGCCATAACGGCAGTGCATTTGGAAGAATTCGACAATCTTATATTCAGGTATAAAGTCGATTTTCTTGTATATACACATTTAGCAGTCGGTGTTGAGTTGCTTCAAATCATTAACATCAAATATTTAAGTTAATTAGCCTTCTTCATCTTATCGAAGTTGACATAAAGCCATAACGGCAGTGCATTTGGAAGAATTCGACAATCTTAAATTCAGGCAAAAATTCGATTTTCTTGCACATACACATTTAGCAGTCGGTATTGAGTTGCTTCAAATCATTAACATCAAATATTTAAGTTAATTAGCCTTCTTCATCTTATCGAAGTTGACATAAAGCCATAACGGCAGTGCATTTGGAAGAATTCGACAATCTTATATTCAGGTATAAAGTCGATTTTCTTGTATATACACATTTAGCAGTCGGTGCTGAGTTGCTTCAAATCATTAACATCAAATATTTAAGTTAATTAGCCTTCTTCATCTTATCGAAGTTGACATAAAGCCATAACGGCAGTGCATTTGGAAGAATTCGACAATCTTATATTCAGGTATAAAGTCGATTTTCTTGTATATACACATTTAGCAGTCGGTATTGAGTTGCTTCAAATCATTAACATCAAATATTTAAGTTAATTAGCCTTCTTCATCTTATCGAAGTTGACATAAAGCCATAACGGCAGTGCATTTGGAAGAATTCGACAATCTTATATTCAGGTATAAAGTCGATTTTCTTGTATATACACATTTAGCAGTCGGTATTGAGTTGCTTCAAATCATTAACATCAAATATTTAAGTTAATTAGCCTTCTTCATCTTATCGAAGTTGACATAAAGCCATAACGGCAGTGCATTTGGAAGAATTCGACAATCTTATATTCAGGTATAAAGTCGATTTTCTTGTATATACACATTTAGCAGTCGGTGCTGAGTTGCTTCAAATCATTAACGTCAAATATTTAAGTTAATTAGCCTTCTTCATCTTATCGAAGTTGACATAAAGCCATAACGGCAGTGCATTTGAAAGAATTCGACAATCTTATATTCAGGTATAACACATTTAGCAGTCGGTATTGAGTTGCTTCAAATCATTAACATCAAATATTTAAGTTAATTAGCCTTCTTCATCTTATCGAAGTTGACATAAAGCCATAACGGCAGTGCATTTGGAAGAATTCGACAATCTTATATTCAGGTATAAAGTCGATTTTCTTGTATATACACATTTAGCAGTCGGTGCTGAGTTGCTTCAAATCATTAGCATCAAATATTTAAGTAAATTAGCCTTCTTCATCTTATCGAAGTTGACATAAAGCCATAACGGCAGTGCATTTGGAAGAATTCGACAATCTTATATTCAGGTATAAAGTCGATTTTCTTGTATATACACATTTAGCAGTCGGTATTGAGTTGCTTCAAATCATTAACATCAAATATTTAAGTTAATTAGCCTTCTTCATCTTATCGAAGTTGACATAAAGCCATAACGGCAGTGCATTTGGAAGAATTCGACAATCTTATATTCAGGTATAAAGTCGATTTTCTTGTATATACACATTTAGCAGTCGGTATTGAGTTGCTTCAAATCATTAACATCAAATATTTAAGTTAATTAGCCTTCTTCATCTTATCGAAGTTGACATAAAGCCATAACGGCAGTGCATTTGGAAGAATTCGACAATCTTATATTCAGGTATAAAGTCGATTTTCTTGTATATACACATTTAGCAGTCGGTGCTGAGTTGCTTCAAATCATTAGCATCAAATATTTAAGTAAATTAGCCTTCTTCATCTTATCGAAGTTGACATAAAGCCATAACGGCAGTGCATTTGGAAGAATTCGACAATCTTATATTCAGGTATAAAGTCGATTTTCTTGTATATACACATTTAAAAGTCGGTATTGAGTTGCTTCAAATCATTAACATCAAATAATTAAGTTAATTAGCCTTCTTGATCTTATCGAAGTAGACATA
>NW_026089969.1:0-18551 GCF_024586455.1 Bactrocera neohumeralis | reverse complement strand
ATATTTAAAAAAAAACTCAATATCGTGTTTTGTGTATATCAAGAAAACGACTTTTCTAAAAAAGATTGTCAAATTCTCCAAATCCTGCCGTTATGGTTTATGTCAATTTCAGTCGAATGAATAAGGTTAATTAACCAAGATGTTAAATTAATGATTTAAGGCAATTCAATATCGACTGCTAAATGTGTATATACAAGAAAATCGACTTTATACCTGAATATAAAATTGTCGAATTCTTTCACATGCACTGTCGTTATGGCTTTATGTCAACGTCAGTAAGATGAAGAAGGTAAATTAGCTTAAATATGTTAAATTAATGATTTAAAGCAACTCAATATCGACTGCTAAATGTGTATATACAAGAAAATCGACTTTATACCTGAATATAAGATTGTCAAATTCTTCCAACTGCACTGGCGTTATGACCTTATGTAAACTTCGGTAAGACGAAGAAGGCTAATTAACATAAAATATGTTAAATTAATGATTTGAAGCAACTCAATATCGATTGCTGAATGTGCATATACAAGAAAATCGACTTTATACCTGAATATGAGATTATCGAATTCTTCCAAATGCACTGCCGTTATGGCTTTATGTCAACTTCAGTAAGATGAAGAAGATAAATTAACTTAAATATGTTAAATTAATGATTTAAAGCAATTCAATTCAATATATACAAGAAAATCGACTTTATACCTGAATATAAGATTATCGAATTCTTCCAAATGCACTGCCGTTATGACTTTATGTCAACTTCAGTAAGATGAAGAAGGTAAATTAACTTAAATATGTTAAATAATGATTTAAAGCTCTCAATATCGACTGCTAAATGTGTATATACAAGAAAATCGACTTTATACCTGATATAAGAAGTTGTCCGAATTCTTCCAAATGCACTGCCGTTATGGCCTTATGTCAACTTCAGTAAGATGAAGAAGGTAAATTAACTTAAAGATGTTAAATTAATGATTTAAAGCAACTCAATATCGACTGCTAAATGTGTATATACAAGAAAATCGACTTTTTACCTGAATAAGATTGTCAATTCTTCCATTACACCTTATATGTCAACTTCAATAAGATGAAGAAGGTAAATTAACTTAAAGATGTTAAATTAATGATTTAAGGCAATTCAATATTGACTGCTAAATGTGTATATACAAGAAAATCGACTTTATACCTGAGCATAAGTTTGTCGATTTCTTCACAACGCGCTGCCGTTATGGGCTTATGTCAAATTCAATAAGATGAAGAAGGTAAATTAACTTAAATATGTTAAATTAATGATTTAAAGCAACTCAATATCGACAACAATGTGTATATACAAAGAAAATCGACTTTTACCTGAATATTAGGGATGTCAGTTCTTCCAAATGCGCTGCCGTTATAGCTTTATGTCCACTTCAGTAAGATGAAGAAGGTTAATTAACTTAAATATGTTAAATTAATGATTTGCAGCAACTCAATATCGAATGCTAAATGTGTACATACAAGAAAACTGACTTTATACCTGAATATAAGATTAAGGAATTCTTCCAAATGCACTGCCGTTATGGCTTTATGTCAACATCAAAAGATGAAAAAGGTAAATTAATAAATATGTTAAATTAATGATTTAACGCAACTCCATATCGACTGCTAAATGTGTATATATACCTGAATATAAGATTGTCGAATTCTTCCAAATGCACTGCCGTCATGGCTTTATGTCAACTTCATTAAGATGAAGAAGGTAAATTAACTTAAATATATTAAATTAATGATTTAAGCAACTCAATATCGACTGCTAAATGTGTATATACAAGAAAATCGACTTTTACCTGAATATAAGATTGTCGAATTCTCCCAAATGTACTGCCGTTATGGCTTAATGTCAACTTCAGTAAGATTAAGAAGGTACATTAACTTAAATATGTTAAATTAATGATTTAAAGCAACTCAATATCGACTGCCAATATATGTGTATATACAAGAAAATCGACTTTATACCTGAATATAAGATTGTCGAATTCTTCCAAATGCACTGCCGTTATGGCTTTATGTCAACTTCAGTAAGATGAAGAAGGTTTGTTATCTTAAATATGTTAAATTTATTATTTAAAGCAACTCAATATCAACTGCTAAATGTGTATATACAAGAAAATCGACTTTATACTTGAATATAAGATTGTCGAATTCTTCCAAATGCACTGCCGTTATGGTTTTATGTCAACTTCAGTAAGATGAAGAAGGTAAATTAACTTAAAGATGTTAAATTAATGATTTAGAGCAACTCAATATCGACTACTAAATGTGTATATACAAGAAAATCGACTTTATACCTAAATATAAGATTGTCGAATTCTTCAAAATGCACTGCCGTTATGGCTTTATGTCAATTTCAGTAAGATGAAGAAGGTAAATTAACTTAAAGATGTTAAATTAATGATTTAAAGCAATTCAATATCGACTGCTTAATGTGTATATACAAGAAAATGGACTTTATACCTGAATATAAGATTGTCGAATTCTTCCAAATGCACTGCTGTTATGGCTTTATGTCAACTTTCAGTAAGATGAAGAAGGTAAATTAACTTAAATATGTTAAATTAATGATTTAAAGCAACTCTAAATCGACTGCTTAATGTGTATATACAAGAAAATGGACTTTATACCTGAATATAAGATTGTCGAATTCTTCCGAATGCACTGCCGTTATGGTTTTATGTCAACTTCAGTAAGATGAAGAAGGTTAATTAACTTAAATATGTTAAATTAATGATTTAAAGCAATTCAATATCGACTGCTAAATGTGTATATACAAGAAAATCGACTTTATACCTGAATATAAGATTGTCGAATTCTTCCAAATGCACTGCCGTTATGGCTTTATGTCAACTTCAATAAGATGAAGAAGGTAAATTAACTTAAAGATGTTAAATTAATGATTTAAAGCAACTCAATATCGACTGCTTAATGTGTATATACAAGAAAATCGACTTTATACCTGAATATAAGATTGTCGAATTCTTCCAAATGCACTGCCGTTATGGCTTTATGTCAACTTCAGTAAGATGAAGAAGGTTAATTAACTTAAAGATGTTAAATTAATGATTTAAAGCAACTCAATATCGACTGCTAAATGTGTATATAAAGAAAATCGAATTTATACCTGAATATAAGATTGTCGAATTCTTCCAAATGCACTGCCGTTATGGCTTTATGTCAACTTCAGTAAGAAAAAGGAGGTAAATTAACTTAAATATGTTAAATTAATGATTTAAAGCAACTCAATATCGACTGCTTAATGTGTATATACAAGAAAATGGACTTTATACCTGAATATAAGATTGTCGAATTCTTCCAAATGCACTGCCGTTATGGCTTTATGTCAACTTCAGTAAGATGAAGAAGGTGTAATTAACTTAAATATGTTAAATTAATGATTTAAAGCAACTCAATATCGACTGCTTAATGTGTATATACAAGAAAATCGACTTTATACCTGAATATAAGATTGTCGAATTCTTCCAAATGCACTGCCGTTATGGTTTTATGTCAACTTCAGTAAGATGAAGAAGGTAAATTAACTTAAAGATGTTAAATTAATGATTTAAAGCAATTCAATATCGACTGCTTAATGTGTATATACAAGAAAATGGACTTCATACCTGAATATAAAATTGTCGAATTCTTCCAAATGCACTGCCGTTATGGCTTTATGTCAACTTCAGTAAGATGAAGAAGGTTAAATTAACTTAAAGATGTTAAATTAATGATTTAAAGCAACTCAATATCGACTGCTAAATGTGTATATACAAGAAAATCGACTATATACCTGAATATAAGATTGTCGAAGTCATCCAAATGCACTGCCGTTATGGCTTTATAACAACTTTAGTAAGACGAAGAAGGTAAATTAACTTATATATGTTAAATTAATGATTTAAAGCAACTCAATATCGACTGCTAAATGTGTATGTACAAGAAAATCGACTTCATACCTGAATATAAGATTGTCGAATTCTTCCAAATGCACTGCCGTTATGGCTTTATGTCAACTTCAGTAAGATGAAGAAGGTTAATTAACTTAAAGATGTTAAATTAATGATTTAAAGCAATTCAATATCGACTGCTAAATGTGTATATACAAGAAAATCGACTTTATACCTGAATATAAGATTGTCGAATTCTTCCAAATGCACTGCCGTTATGGCTTTATGTCAACTTCAGTAAGATGAAGAAGGTAAATTAACTTAAATATGTTAATTAATGGTTTAAAGCAATTCAATATCGACTGCTAAATGTGTATATACAAGAAAATCGACTTTATACCTGAATATAAGATTGTCGAATTCTTCCAAATGCACTGCCGTTATGGCTTTATGTCAACTTCAGTAAGATGAAAAAGGTAAATTAACTTATATATGTTAAATTAATGATTAAAGGCAATTCAATATCGACTGCTAAATGTGTATATACAAGAAAATCGACTTTATACCTGAATATAAGATTGTCGAATTCTTCCAAATGCACTGCCGTTATGGCTTTATGTCAACTTCAGTAAGATGAAGAAGGTAAATTAACTTAAAGATGTTAAATTAATGATTTAAAGTAATTCAATATCGACTGCTAAATGTGTATATACAAGAAAATCGACTTTATACCTGAATATAAGATTGTCGAATTCTTCCAAATGCACTGCCGTTATGGCTTTATGTCAACTTCAGTAAGATGAAGAAGGTTTGTTATCTTAAATATGTTAAATTGATGATTTAAGGCAATTCAATATCGACTGCTTAATGTGTATATACAAGAAAATCGACTTTATACCTGAATATAAGTTTGTCGGGTTCTTCCAAATGCACTGCCGTTATGGTTTTATGTCAACTTCGGTAAGATGAAGAAGTTTAATTAACTTTAATATGTTAAATTAATGATTTAAAGCAATTCAATATCGACTGCTAAATGTGTATATACAAGAAAATCGACTTTATACCTGAATATAAGATTGTCGAATTCTTCCAAATGCACTGCCGTTATGGCTTTATGTCAACTTCAGTAAGATGAAGAAGGTAAAATTACTTAAATATGTTAAATAAATGATTTAAAGCAACTCAATATCGACTTCTAAATGTGTATATACAAGAAAATCGACTTTATACCTGTATATAAGATTGTCGAATTCTTCCAAATGCAATGCCGTTATGGCTTTATGTCAACTTCAGTAAGATGAAGAAGGTTAATTAACTTAAAGATGTTAAATTAATGATTTAAAGCAACTCAATATCGACTGCTGAATGTGTATATACAAGAAAATCGACTTTATACCTGAATATAAGATTGTCGAATTCTTCCAAATGCACTGCCGTTATGGCTTTATGTCAACTTCAGTAAGATGAAAAGGTAAATTAACTTAAATATGTTAAATTAATGATTTAAAGGCAATTCAATATCGACTGCTAAATGTGTATATACAAGAAAATCGACTTTATACCTGAATATAAGATTGTCGAATTCTTCCAAATGCACTGCCGTTATGGCTTTATGTCAACTTCAGTAAGATGAAAAAGGTAAATTAACTTAAAGATGTTAAATTAATGATTTAAGGCAACTCAATATCGACTGCTAAATGTGTATATACAAGAAAATCGACTTTATACCTGAATATAAGATTGTCGAATTCTTCCAAATGCACTGCCGTTATGGCTTTATGTCAACTTCAGTAAGATGAAGAAGGTAAATTAACTTAAAGATGTTAAATTAATGATTTAAAGCAACTCAATATCGACTGCTTTATGTGTATATACAAGAAAATCGACTTTATACCTGAATATAAGATTGTCGAATTCTTCCAAATGCACTGCCGTTATGGTTTTATGTCAACTTCAGTAAGATGAAGAAGGTTTGTTATCTTAAATATGTTAAATTAATGATTTGAAGCAACTCAATATCGATTGCTGAATGTGTATATACAAGAAAATCGACTTTATACCTGAATACAAGATTGTCGAATTCTTCCAAATGCACTACCATTATGGCTTTATGTCAACTTCAGTAAGATGAAGAAGGTAAATTAACTTAAATATGTTAAATTAATGATTTAAAGCAACTCAATATCGACTGCTAATGTGTATATACAAGAAAATCGACTTTATACCTGAATATGATTGTCGAATTCTTCCAAATGCACTGCCGTTATGGCTTTATGTCAACTTCAGTAAGATGAAGAAGGTAAATTAACTTAAAGATGTTAAATTAATGATTTAAAGCAATTCAATATCGACTGCTTAATGTGTATATACAAGAAAATCGACTTTATACCTGAATATAAGATTGTCGAATTCTTCCAAATGCACTGCCGTTATGGCTTTATGTCAACTTCAGTAAGATGAAGAAGGTAAATTAACTTAAAGATGTTAAATTAATGATTTAAAGCAACTCAATATCGACTGCTTAATGTGTATATACAAGAAAATCGACTTTATACCTGAATATAAGATTGTCGAATTCTTCCAAATGCACTGCCGTTATGGCTTTATGTCAACTTCAGTAAGATGAAGAAGGTTAAATTAACTTAAAGATGTTAAATTAATGATTTAAAGCAACTCAATATCGACTGCTTAAATGTGTATATACAAGAAAATCGACTTTATACCTGAATATAAGATTGTCGAATTCTTCCAAATGCACTGCCGTTATGGCTTTATGTCAACTTCAGTAAGATGAAGAAGGTAAATTAACTTAAATATGTTAAATTAATGATTTAAAGCAACTCAATATCGACTGCTTAATGTGTATATACAAGAAAATGGACTTTATACCTGAATATAAGATTGTCGAATTCTTCCAAATGCACTGCCGTTATGGCTTTATGTCAACTTCAGTAAGAAGAAAGAAGGTAAATTAACTTAAAGATGTTAAATTAATGATTTAAAGCAACTCAATATCGACTGCTTAATGTGTATATACAAGAAAATCGACTTTATACCTGAATATAAGATTGTCGAATTCTTCCAAATGCACTGCCGTTATGGCTTTATGTCAACTTCAGTAAGATGAAGAAGGTTAATTAACTTAAATATGTTAAATTAATGATTTAAAGCAGCTCAATATCGACTGCTTAATGTGTATATACAAGAAAATGGACTTTATACCTGAATATAAGATTGTCGAATTCTTCCAAATGCACTGCCGTTATGGCTTTATGTCAACTTCAGTAAGATGAAGAAGGTTAATTAACTTAAATATGTTAAATTAATGATTTAAAGCAACTCAATATCGACTGCTTAATGTGTATATACAAGAAAATCGACTTTATACCTGAATATAAGATTGTCGAATTCTTCCAAATGCACTGCCGTTATGGCTTTATGTCAACTTCAGTAAGATGAAGAAGGTAAATTAACTTAAAGATGTTAAATTAATGATTTAAAGCAACTCAATATCGACTGCTAAATGTGTATATACAAGAAAATCGACTTTATACCTGAATATAAGATTGTCGAATTCTTCCAAATGCACTGCCGTTATGGCTTTATGTCAACTTCAGTAAGATGAAGAAGGTTAATTAACTTAAAGATGTTAAATTAATGATTTAAAGAAACTCAATATCGACTGCTAAATGTGTATGTACAAGAAAATCGACTTTATACCTGAATATAAGATTGTCGAATTCTTTCAAATGCACTGCCGTTATGGCTTTATGTCAACTTCAGTAAGATGAAGAAGGTAATTAACTTAAATATGTTAAAGTAATGATTTAAAGCAACTCAATATCGACTGCTTAATGTGTATATACAAGAAAATGGACTTTATACCTGAATATAAGATTGTCGAATTCTTCCAAATGCACTGCCGTTATGGCTTTATGTCAACTTCAATAAGACGAAGAAGGAAAATGACTTAAAGATGTTAAATAAATGATTTAAAGCAACTCAATATCGACTTCTAAATGTGTATATACAAGAAAATCGACTTTATACCTGAATATAAGATTGTCGAATTCTTCCAAATGCACTGCCGTTATGGCTTTATGTCAACTTCAGGAAGGTGAAGAAAGTTAATTAACTTAAATATGTTAAATAAATGATTTAAGGCAACTCAATGTCGACTGCTAAATGTGTATGTACACGAAAATCGACTTCATACCTGCACATAAGATTGTCGAATTCTTCCAAATGCACTGCCGTTATGGCTTTATGTCAACTTCGGTAAGATTAAGAAGGTTAATTAACTTAAAGATGTTAAATTAATGATTTAAAGCAACTCAGTATCGACTGCTAAATGTGTATATACAAGAAAATGGACTTTATACCTGAATATAAGATTGTCGAATTCTTCCAAATACACTGCCGTTATGGCTTTATGTCAACTTCAGTAAGATGAAGAAGGTTTGTTAAATAATGATTTAAAGCAAGACTGCTAAATGTGTATATACAAGAAAATCGACTTTATACCTGAATATAAGATTGTCGAATTCTTCCAAATGCACTGCCGTTATGGCTTTATGTCAACTTCAGTAAGATGAAGAAGGTAAATTAACTTAAAGATGTTAAATTAATGATTTAAAGCAACTCAATATCGACTGCTTAATGTGTATATACAAGAAAATCGACTTTATACCTGAATATAAGATTATCGAATTCTTCCAAATGCACTGCCGTTATGGCTTTATGTCAACTTCAGCAAGATGAAGAAGGTAAATTAACTTAAAGATGTTAAATTAATGATTTAAAGCAACTCAATATCGACTGCTTAATGTGTATATACAAGAAAATCGACTTTATACCTGAATATAATATTGTCGAATTCTTCCAAATGCACTGCCGTTATGGCTTTATGTCAACTTCAGTAAGATGAAGAAGGTTAATTAACTTAAAGATGTTAAATTAATGATTTAAAGCAACTCAATATCGACTGCTAAATGTGTATATACAAGAAAATCGACTTTATACCTGAATATAAGATTGTCGAATTCTCCAAATGCACTGCCGTTATGGCATTATGTCAACTTCAGTAAGATGAAGAAGGTTAATTAACTTAAAGATGTTAAATTAATGATTTAAAGCAACTCAGTATCGACTGCTAAATGTGTATATACAAGAAAATCTAATATATACGTGAATATAAGATTGCCGAAGTCATCCAAATGCACTGCCGTTATGGCTTTATGTCAACTTCAGTAAGATGAAGAAGGTAAATTAACTTAAATATGTTAAAGTAATGATTTGAAGCAGCTCAATATCGACTGCTGAATGTGTATATACAAGAAAATCGACTTTATACCTGAACATAAGATTGTCGAATTCTTTCAAATGCTCTGCTGTTATGGCTTTATGTCAACTTCAGTAAGATGAAGAAGGTTTGTTATCTTAAATATGTTAAATTAATGATTTGAAGCATTTCAATATCGATTGCTGAATGTGTATATACAAGAAAATCGACTTTATACCTGAATATAAGATTGTCGAATTCTTCCAAATGCACTGCCGTTATGGCTTTATGTCAATTTCAGTAAGATGAAGAAGGTAAATTAACTTAAAGATGTTAAATTAATGATTTAAAGCAGCTCAATATCGACTGCTTAATGTGTATATACAAGAAAATCGACTTTATACCTGAATATAAGATTGTCGAATTCTTCCAAATGCACTGCCGTTATGGCTTTATGTCAACTTCAGTAAGATGAAGAAGGTAAATTAACTTAAAGATGTTAAATTAATGATTTAAAGCAACTCAATATCGACTGCTTAATGTGTATATACAAGAAAATCGACTTTATACCTGAATATAAGATTATCGAATTCTTCCAAATGCACTGCCGTTATGGCTTTATGTCAACTTCAGTAAGATGAAGAAGGTTAATTAACTTAAAGATGTTAAATTAATGATTTAAAGCAACTCAATATCGACTGCTAAATGTGTATATACAAGAAAATCGACTTTATACCTGAATATAAGATTGTCGAATTCTTCCAAATGCACTGCCGTTATGGCTTTATGTCAACTTCAGTATGATGAAGAAGGTTAATTAACTTAAAGATGTTAAATAAATGATTTAAAGCAACTCAATATCGACTGCTTAATGTGTATATACAAGAAAATCGACTTTATACCTGAATATAAGATTGTCGAATTCTTCCAAATGCACTGCCGTTATGGCTTTATGTCAACTTCAGTAAGATGAAGAAGGTAAATTAACTTAAAGATGTTAAATTAATGATTTAAAGCAACTCAATATCGACTGCTAAATGTGTATATACAAGAAAATCGACTTTATACCTGAATATAAGATTGTCGAATTCTTCCAAATGCACTGCCGTTATGGCTTTATGTCAACTTCAGTAAGATGAAGAAGGTAAATTAACTTAAAGATGTTAAATTAATGATTTGAAGCAACTCAATATCGACTGCTTAATGTGTATATACAAGAAAATCGACTTTATACCTGAATATAAGATTGTCGAATTCTTCCAAATGCACTGCCGTTATGGCTTTATGTCAACTTCAGTAAGATGAAGAAGGTAAATTAACTTAAATATGTTAAATTAATGATTTGAAGCAACTCAATATCGACTGCTAAATGTGTATATACAAGAAAATCGACTTTATACCTGAATATAAGATTGTCGAATTCTCCCAAATGCACTGCCGTTATGACTTTATGTCAACTTCAGTAAGATAGAGAAGGTAAATTAACTAACAGATGTTAAATTAATGATTTAAGCAACTCAATATCGACTGCTAAATGTGTATATACAAGAAAATCGACTTTATACCTGAATATAAGATTGTCGAATTCTTCCAAATGCACTGCCGTTATGGCTTTATGTCAACTTCAGTAAGATGAAGAAGGTAAATTAACTTAAAGATGTTAAATAATGATTTAAAGCAACTCAATATCGACTGCTTAATGTGTATATACAAGAAAATCGACTTTATACCTGAATATAAGATTGTCGAATTCTTCCAAATGCACTGCCGTTATGGCTTTATGTCAACTTCAGTAAGATGAAGAAGGTAAATTAACTTAAAGATGTTAAATTAATGATTTAAAGCAACTCAATATCGGCTGCTAAATGTGTATATACAAGAAAATCGAATTTATACCTGAATATAAGATTGTCGAATTCTTCCAAATGCACTGCCGTTATGGCTTTATGTCAATTTCAGTAAGATGAAGAAGGTAAATAAACTTAAATATGTTAAAGTAATGATTTGAAGCAGCTCAATATCGACTGCTTAATGTGTATATACAAGAAAATCGACTTTATACCTGAACATAAGATTGTCGAATTCTTTCAAATGCTCTGCTGTTATGGCTTTATGTCAACTTCAGTAAAATGAAGAAGGTAAATTAACTTAAACATGTTAAAGTAATGATTTGAAGCAGCTCAATATCGACTGCTTAATGTGTATGTATATACAAGAAAATGGACTTTATACCTGAATATAAGATTGTCGACTTCTTCCAAATGCACTGCCGTTATGGCTTTATGTCAACTTCAGTAAGACGAAGAAGGAAAATTAACTTAAAGATGTTAAATAAATGATTTGAAGCAGCTCAATATCGACTGCTTAATGTGTATATACAGAAAATGGACTTTATACCTGAATATAAGATTGTCGAATTCTTCCAAATGCACTGCCGTTATGGCTTTATGTCAACTTCAGTAAGACGAAGAAGGAAAATGACTTAAAGATGTTAAATTAATGATTTGAAGCAACTGAATATCGACTGTTTAATGTATATATACAAGAAAATGGACTTTATACCTTAATATAATATTGTCGAATTCTTCCAAATACACTGCCGTTATGGCTTTATGTCAGCTTCAGTAAGATGAAGAAGGTTTGTTATCTTAAATATGTTAAAGTAATGATTTGAAGCAGCTCAATATCGACTGCTTAATGTGTATATACAAGAAAATCGACTTTATACCTGAATATAAGATTGTCGAATTCTTCCAAATGCACTGCCGTTATGGTTTTATGTCAACTTCAGTAAGATGAAGAAGGTTAATTAACTTAAATATGTTAAAGTAATGATTTGAAGCAGCTCAATATCGACTGCTTAATGTGTATATACAAGAAAATGGACTTTATACCTGAATATAAGATTGTCGAATTCTTCCAAATGCACTGCCGTTATGGCTTTATGTCAACTTCAATATGACGAAGAAGGAAAATGACATAAAGATGTTAAATAAATGATTTAAAGCAACTCAATATCGATTGCTTAATGTGTATATACAAGAAAATCGACTTTTTACCTGAATATGAGATTATCGAATTCTTCCAAATGCACTGCCGTTATGGCTTTATGTCAACTTCAGCAAGATGAAGAAGGTAAATTAACTTAAAGATGTAAAATTAATGATTTAAAGCAACTCAATATCGACTGCTAAATGTGTATATACAAGAAAATCGACTTTATACCTGAATATAAGATTGTCGAATTCTCCCAAATGCTCTGCCGTTATGGCTTTATGTCAGCTTCAGTAAGACGAAGAAGGTAAACTAACTTAAAGATGTTAAATTAATGATTTAAAGCAACTCAATATCGACTGCTTTATGTGTATATAAAAGAAAATGGATTTTATAACTGAATATAAGATTGTCGAATTCTTCCAAATGCACTGCCGTTATGGCTTTATGTCAACTTCAGTTAGCTGAAGAAGGTTTGTTATCTTAAATATGTTTAATTAATGATTTGAAGCAACTCAATATCGATTGCTGAATGTGTATATTCAAGAAAATCGACTTTATACTTGAACATAAGATTGTCGAATTCTTCCAAATGCACTGCCGTTATGGGTTTATGTCAACTTCAGTAAGATGAAAAAGGTAAATTAACTTAAAGATGTTAAATTAATGATTTAAAGCAACTCAATATCGACTGCTTAATGTGTATATGCAAGAAAATCGACTTTATACCTGAATATAAGATTGTCGAATTCTTCCAAATGCTCTGCTGTTATGGCTTTATGTCAACTTCAGTAAGATGAAGAAGGTAAATTAACTTAAAGATGTTAAATTAATGATTTAAAGCAACTCAATATCGACTGCTTAATGTGTATATACAAGAAAATCGACTTTATACCTGAATATAAGATTGTCGAATTCTTCCAAATGCACTGCCGTTATGGCTTTGTGTCAACTTCTGTAAGATGAAGAAGGTAAATTAACATAAAGATGTTAAATTAATGATTTAAGGCAATTCAATATCGACTGCTAAATGTGTATATACAAGAAAATCGACTTTATACCTGAATATAAGATTGTCGAATTCTTCCAAATGCACTGCCGTTATGGCTTTATGTCAACTTCAGTAAAATGAAAAAGGTAAATTAACTTAAATATGTTAAATAAATGATTTAAAGCAACTCAATATCGACTGCTAAATGTGTATATACAAGAAAATCGACTTTATACCTGAATATAAGATTGTCGAATTCTTCCAAATGCTCTGCTGTTATGGCTTTATGTCAACTTCAGTAAGATGAAGAAGGTAAATTAACTTAAATATGTTAAGTTAATGATTTAAAGCAACTCAATATCGACTGCTTAATGTGTATATACAAGAAAATGGACTTTATACCTGAATATAAGATTGTCGAATTCTTCCAAATGCACTGCCGTTATGGCTTTATGTCAACTTCAATAAGACGAAGAAGGAAAGTAACTTAAAGATGTTAAATAAATGATTTAAAGCAACTCAATATCGATTGCTTAATGTGTATATACAAGAAAATCGACTTTTTACCTGAATATGAGATTATCGAATTCTTCCAAATGCACTGCCGTTATGGCTTTATGTCAACTTCAGTAAGATGAAGAAGGTAAATTAACTTAAAGATGTTAAATTAATGATTTAAAGCAACTCAATATCGACTGCTTAATGTGTATATACAAGAAAATCGACTTTATACCTGAATATAAGATTATCGAATTTTTCCAAATGCACTGCCGTTATGGCTTTATGTCAACTTCAGGAAGATGAAGAAGGTAAATTAACTTAGATATGTTAAATTAATGATTTAAGCAACTCAATATCGACTGCTAAATGTGTATATACAAGAAAATCGACTTTATACCTGAATATAAGATTGTCGAATTCTTCCAAATGCACTGCCGTTATGGCTTTATGTCAACTTCAGTAAGATGAAGAAGGTAAATTAACTTAAATATGTTAACCTAATGATTTGAAGCAACTCAATATCGATTGCTAAATGTGTATATACAAGAAAATCGAATTTATACCTGAATATAAGATTGTGGAATTCTTCCAAATGCACTGCTGTTATGGCTTTATGTCAACTTCAGGAAGATGAAGAAGGTAAATTAACTTAAAGATGTTAAATTAATGATTTAATGCAACTCAATATCGACTGCTAAATGTGTATATACAAGAAAATCGACTTTATACCTGAATATAAGATTGTCGAATTCTTCCAAATGCACTGCCGTTATGGCTTTATGTCAACTTCAGTAAGATGAAGAAGGTTAATTAACTTAAATATGTTAAATTAATGATTTGAAGCAACTCAATATCGACTGCTTAATGTGTATATACAAGAAAATCGACTTTATACCTGAATATAAGATTGTCGAATTCTTCCAAATGCACTGCCGTTATGGCTTTATGTCAACTTCAATAAGACGAAGAAGGTAAATTAACTTAAATATGTTAAACTAATGATTTGAAGCAACTCAATATCGATTGCTTAATGTGTATATACAAGAAAATCGACTTTTTACCTGAATATAAGATTGTCGAATTCTTCCAAATGCACTGCCGTTATGGCTTTATGTCAACTTCAGTAAGATGAAGAAGGTAAATTAACTTAAAGATGTTAAATTAATGATTTAAAGCAACTCAATATCAACTGCTTAATGTGTATATACAAGAAACTCGACTTTATACCTGAATATAAGATTATCGAATTCTTCCAAATGCACTGCCGTTATGGCTTTATGTCAACTTCAGTAAGATGAAAAAGGTAAATTAACTTAAAGATGTTAAATTAATGATTTAAGGCAATTCAATATCGGCTGCTAAATGTTGTGTATATACAAGAAAATCGACTTTATACCTGAATATAAGATTGTCGAATTCTTCCAAATGCTCTGCTGTTATGGCTTTATGTCAACTTCAGTAAGATGAAGAAGGTAAATTAACTTAAAGATGTTAAATTAATTATTTAAAGCAACTCAATATCGACTGCTTAATATGTATATACAAGAAAATGGACTTTATACCTGAATATAAGATTGCCGAATTCTTCCAAATGCTCTGCCGTTATGGCTTTATGTCAGCTTCAGAAAGATGAAGAAGGTAAATTAACTTAAAGATGTTAAATTAATGATTTAAGGCAATTCAATATCGACTGCTAAATGTGTATATACAAGAAAATCGACTTTATACCTGAATATAAGATTATCGAATTCTCCCAAATGCTCTGCCGTTATGGCTTTATGTCAACTTCAGTAAGATGAAAAAGGTAAATTAACTTAAATATGTTAAATAAATGATTTAAAGCAACTCAATATCGACTGCTAAATGTGTATATACAAGAAAATCGACTTTATACCTGAATATAAGATTGTCGAATTCTTCCAAATGCTCTGCTGTTATGGCTTTATGTCAACTTCAGTAAGATGAAGAAGGTAAATTAACTTAAAGATGTTAAATTAATGATTTGAAGCAGCTCAATATCGACTGCTTAATGTGTATATACAAGAAAATGGACTTTATACCTGAATATAAGATTGTCGAATTCTTCCAAATGCACTGCCGTTATGGCTTTATGTCAACTTCAATAAGACGAAGAAGGAAAATGACTTAAAGATGTTAAATAAATGATTTAAAGCAACTCAATATCGACTTCTAAATGTGTATATACAAGAAAATCGACTTTATACCTGAATATAAGATTATCGAATTCTTCCAAATGCACTGCCGTTATGGCTTTATGTCAACTTCAGTAAGATGAAGAAGGTAAATTAACTTAAAGATGTTAAATTAATGATTTAAAGCAACTCAATATCGACTGCTAATGTGTATATACAAGAAAATCGACTTTATACCTAAATATAAGATTGTCGAATTCTTCCAAATGCACTGCAGTTATGGCTTTATGTCAACTTCAGGAAGGTGAAGAAAGGTAATTAACTTAAATATGTTAAATTAATGATTTAAGGCAACTCAATATCGACTGCTAAATGTGTATATACAAGAAAATCGACTTTATACCTGAATATAAGATTGTCGAATTCTTCCAAATGCACTGCCGTTATGGCTTTATGTCAACTTCAGTAAGATGAAGAAGGTAAATTAACTTAAATATGTTAAATTAATGATTTAAAGCAACTCAATATCGACTGCTAAATGTGTATATACAAGAAAATCGACTTTATACCTGAATATAAGATTGTCGAATTCTTCCAAATGCACTGCCGTTATGGCTTTATGTCAACTTCAGTAAGATGAAGAAGGTAAATTAACTTAAAGATGTTAAATTAATGATTTGAAGCAACTCAATATCGACTGCTAAATGTGTATATACAAGAAAATCGACTTTATACCTGAATATAAGATTGTCGAATTCTTCCAAATGCACTGCCGTTATGGCTTTATGTCAACTTCAGTAAGATGAAGAAGGTTAATTAACTTAAATATGTTAAAGTAATGATTTGAAGCAGCTCAATATCGACTGCTTAATGTGTATATACAAGAAAATGGACTTTATACCTGAATATAAGATTGTCGAATTCTTCCAAATGCACTGCCGTTATGGCTTTATGTCAACTTCAATATGACGAAGAAGGAAAATGACATAAAGATGTTAAATAAATGATTTAAAGCAACTCAATATCGATTGCTTAATGTGTATATACAAGAAAATCGACTTTTTACCTGAATATGAGATTATCGAATTCTTCCAAATGCACTGCCGTTATGGCTTTATGTCAACTTCAGCAAGATGAAGAAGGTAAATTAACTTAAAGATGTAAAATTAATGATTTAAAGCAACTCAATATCGACTGCTAAATGTGTATATACAAGAAAATCGACTTTATACCTGAATATAAGATTGTCGAATTCTCCCAAATGCTCTGCCGTTATGGCTTTATGTCAGCTTCAGTAAGACGAAGAAGGTAAACTAACTTAAAGATGTTAAATTAATGATTTAAAGCAACTCAATATCGACTGCTTTATGTGTATATAAAAGAAAATGGATTTTATAACTGAATATAAGATTGTCGAATTCTTCCAAATGCACTGCCGTTATGGCTTTATGTCAACTTCAGTTAGCTGAAGAAGGTTTGTTATCTTAAATATGTTTAATTAATGATTTGAAGCAACTCAATATCGATTGCTGAATGTGTATATTCAAGAAAATCGACTTTATACTTGAACATAAGATTGTCGAATTCTTCCAATTACACTGCCGTTTCGGCTTTATGTCAACTTCAGTAAGATGAAAAAGGTAAATTAACTTAAAGATGTTAAATTAATGATTTAAGGCAATTCAATATCGGCTGCTAAATGTGTATATACAAGAAAATCGACTTTATACCTGAATATAAGATTGTCGAATTCTTCCAAATGCTCTGCTGTTATGGCTTTATGTCAACTTCAGTAAGATGAAGAAGGTAAATTATCTTAAATATGTTAAATTAATGATTTGAAGCAAATATCGACTGCTTAATATACAAGAAAATCAATATAAGACTGCTTAAATGTGTATATACAAGAAAATCGACTGCTAAATGTGTATATACAAGAAAATCGACTTTATACCTGAATATAAGATTGTCGAATTCTTCCAAATGCACTGCCGTTATGGCTTTATGTCAACTTCAGTAAGATGAAGAAGGTTAATTAACTTAAATATGTTAAATAAATGATTTAAAGCAACTCAATATCGACTGCTAAATGTGTATATACAAGAAAATCGACTTTATACCTGAATATAAGATTGTCGAATTCTTCCAAATGCACTGCCGTTATGGTTTATGTCAACTTCAGTAAGATGAAGAAGGTAAATTAACTTAAATATGTTAAATTAATGATTTAAAGCAACTCAATATCGACTGCTAAATGTGTATATACAAGAAAATCGACTTTATACCTGAATATAAGATTGTCGAATTCTTCCAAATGCACTGCCGTTATGGCTTTATGTCAACTTCAGTAAGATGAAGAAGGTTTGTTAACTTAAATATGTTAAAGTAATGATTTGAAGCAACTCAATATCGACTGCTTAATGTGTATATACAAGAAAATCGACTTTATACCTGAATATAAGATTGTCGAATTCTTCCAAATGCACTGCCGTTATGGCTTTATGTCAACTTCAGTAAGATGAAGAAGGTTAATTAACTTAAATATGTTAAAGTAATGATTTGAAGCAGCTCAATATCGACTGCTTAATGTGTATATACAAGAAAATGGACTTTATACCTGAATATAAGATTGTCGAATTCTTCCAAATGCACTGCCGTTATGGCTTTATGTCAACTTCAATATGACGAAGAAGGAAAATGACATAAAGATGTTA
>NW_026089968.1:0-22730 GCF_024586455.1 Bactrocera neohumeralis | reverse complement strand
GTTATATTAATATTTTTATTATTTAACAAGTGCACATTGGTGTACATACACATTTACATTAAAAAAAATTAATTTAAGAAGTTTATGTACATTTCTAAATTAAATAAGTATGTATGACATTAAAATTTCTGCACTGAAAACATGAGGTAAAAATTACTTTTTCTTGAATGCGATAAACTTGAATTCTATCTGCTCTGTAATTCCGAGACAACCATACAATTTGGTGGAAAATATTTTACAATACCGTTCTTAGCCTTAAAATCGTGAACGTCTGGACTTGCACTAGTTTTTGTTAAACCGTTCTAAACATATTTGTTGCATTACCCATGCTTTTGAATTACCCTTATGAATTATGAGAAGTTTGTATGCATTTTTTTAGGGCTCTTGTCTGAGCACTTCTACCAATAACTGCTTTGCACTTTTTATGTACCAACAGGATTATAGCCAACTTAAGGGGTTAGTCTTTCTTTTGACACCTTATGTCCATTTATGCATCTTTTATTATGACAAACCAAACTGTTCTCGGACAAACACTTCTAAAAAAGGCATGTCGCGCTCCCGCAATAAATTTGCTCACTGGTAAGATGTTCCGTTGATATCAATTTATTTAATTGTTATACAAAAATTGTGGTACTTACATAGTCTGCTGAAGATTTTTCTCCTTCAGCATTATATCTTTTTATTATATGTCTATTCTTAAAATTTTACAACTAATCATTTGAGTATTCACGCTTAGAATGAATGTTTAGGTTTGTGGGGCATATTTTAGCCTTTTCTCGTATCACCAGTCCCGTAATTGGAGTGCATTTCAAACGCTCTTGTCTGAAACATTCGTAAAATGCCAAATCTACTTTTGGCTCTTCAGCTGTCTATAAAGTTTTTCCACTCCCCATGTTCACCTGATATGGCACCGTGCGACTTCTTTCTTTTCGGAAAAAGGCATTTGCCCGTGAAAAGAAAGCGTTATGCAGACGTAGAGGTTATTCAAAAAAGGCTTGCACCGGCATACTGGGCGCCCATATCACTAGCTAAAGCACTCATTCGACATGCTTTGACGGTGCAAAAAGCTGTATTGAAGCAGTGGGAGACTATTTTGAATAAAGTAAATTGACTTTGCCGAAAAAACCATTTGTTCTGTTTTTTTTCTTAAAGTCCTGTTTACTTTGAACGCATCTTGTATTAAGTATATGGGGGCTCAGGCTCATTTTGATACACAGAATTACTTTTTGTCAGAATGGATTCTCTCTGAATTTTAATTGATTATCTTAGACTACTTTATATTAGGTACCTATGGGCTTAAACAGTTTTGATTGGATTGGACAATTTTTTGGTCATAAAGTGGCATACTTTAAACGGATTATTAGCGCAAAGTTTTAGCCCGTTATACCAAATTCTTCTGATTTGTGTAGTGAAATGTGAAGGAATCAAATGGAATTTAAAATTATGTTATATGAGAGGTAAACGTGGTTGTGGTCCGATTTCGCCCATTACACTGTGACATAGGAATATGAAGGAAATGCTACGTACTAAATTTAATCGAAATTGGTTTGGTCAGGTCTCGAGACTTTGATGAACCAAGAAGTGGGCGGTGCTACGCCCATTACCAGATTTTCAATCCGGCTCCCATAAAGCCTTCTCATACCATCATGGAGGTAAAATTTAATGTTTCTGGTGTAATTAGTTTTTGATTTATTGTGCCTTAAAGTGGTTCTGAACAGTACCATCACATGGGGAGTGACCGGGGTTGTCTTCCGATTTAATCCATTTTCACACTGAAGTTTATATAATATTTTCGATAAGCGAATTTGGTTTTTGTAGATTTAGGAAAGGTAGGAAATATATATATAAACTTGTTAGAGGGCGAGCCATGTCCACTTTTAAAAAATTTTGTACCCACAGATATCCCTTGCTACTGCGATCCCTGTGCCAAATTACAGTTTTATATATTAATTTTGTGCATAGTTATTTCATTTTAAAGGTTTTCTGTTAATGGCGTTTTGTGGGTGTGGCAGTGGTCCGAATACGGCCATCTACGAACTCGTAACTTTTTTGGTACTAAGGAAGCCTTATCAAGATATCTTTATTTTTATTTCAACTCGTCTCCATATTCTGACCCGTTATATATATATCGGGTGATTTTTTAAGAGCTTGATAACTTTTTTAAAAAAAAAACGCATAAAATTTGCAAAATCTCATCGGTTCTTTATTTGAAACGTTAGATTGGTTCATGACATTTACTTTTTGAAGATAATTTCATTTAAATGTTGACCGCGGCTGCGTCTTAGGTGGTCCATTCGGAAAGTCCAATTTTGGGCAACTTTTTCCAACATTTCGGCCGGAATAGCCCGAATTTCTTCGGAAATGTTGTCTTCCAAAGCTGGAATAGTTGCTGGCTTATTTCTGTAGACTTTAGACTTGACGTAGCCCCACAAAAATAGTCTAAAGGCGTTAAATCGCATGATCTTGGTGGCCAACTTACGGGTCCATTTCTTGAGATGAATTGTTCTCCGAAGTTTTCCCTCAAAATGGCCATAGAATCGTGAGCTGTGTGGCATGTAGCGCCATCTTGTTGAAACCACATGTCAACCAAGTTCAGTTCTTCCATGTTTGGCAACAAAAAGTTTGTTAGCATCGAACGATAGCGATCGCCATTCACCGTAACGTTGCGTCCAACAGCATCTTTGAAAAAATACGGTCCAATGATTCCACCAGCGTACAAACCACACCAAACAGTGCATTTTTCGGGATGCATGGGCAGTTGGCCACCAAGATCATGCGATTTAACGCCTTTAGACTATTTTGCTTATGGGGCTACGTCAAGCCAAAGTCTACAGAAATAAGCCAGCAACTATTCCAGCTTTGGAAGACAACATTTCCGAAGAAATTCGGGCTATTCCGGCCGAAATGCTCGAAAAAGTTGCCCAAAATTGGACTTTCCGAATGGACCACCTAAGACGCAGCTGCGGTTAACATTTAAATGAAATTATCTTCAAAAAGTAAATGTCATGAACCAATCTAACGTTTCAAATAAAGAACCGATGAGATTTTGCAAATTTTATGCGTTTTTATTTTAAAAAAAGTTATCAAGCTCTTAAAAAAAATCCGATATAATTCTATATCTATCTCGAATAGTTTAAGGATACGTACAACCGTTAGCTGAAAAAAACTACAATACTTTTTAGTAACAGGTTGCATGAGTAGAAAAATGTCGGGAAATTTTTACAGAAATTTTAATCTTTTTGTGAAAATGTCTGCCAAAAATCCAATTTTGAGTTGATTTTCCTTCGTCCAAGTTCTAAGTCAAGGTTTTAACTAAAACTTGTATTTTTTCACTTAAGATAATCTTCTAAAGAGTTATCTTGCCAACGCGGACGCATCTGTTTTCAATGAGAATAATGGAAATGGTGTCAAAATGGCCGAATTTCAAATATTTGTTTGCAAAAATTTCAGAATATTTTATCAATAAAAATTTCTAATAAAACATTTTATTTTTTATATATGAAAAAAAGCTGTTTCTTACCCAAGGAAACCCACATAACGCCTTAAGCCATACCTTCTAAAGGAAAAGCCCCAGTGACGCACGTAAAACCACAAGAAGTCAAAAAATGTTACATTGATAAGCCTTCGCAAACAATCCGTTTTCCCCATGATATGCAAATAACTCAGCTTTAAAATTTTTTAATTTTTCCTTTAAACCGTTTGTTTCACAAATACAGAATTCACGCTGTGAAATGTTAACATTTTTAACAGTTCTCCACATACTCAAACAGAGAATATGAAGAGAAATAATATGCATACGTACGGCTTATGATGCCATAGCAGAGAACATATGCGCAATCAGGGAAAAGAAAAATAAGTTCTTTGATATTCCATTTTTAACAGCGAAAAATGTGTACAAATACAGCTCTCTCACATACTCAAGAATATGAAGAGACATAAATATGTATGCATGCTCCTTATGATACTCCCAACAACAGCATTGTGATATTTCCATGCTTCAATTTTTGCTTTCGCAATGTATGCAAATATGTATGCTTTTGCGTTTTGCCGTCGGCATTTACATATTGGCATGTAAAAATAATTATGATATGACTATAATTTTGTATGAATGCATGCATAGTACTATTTACAGTCAATTTGGACTTGTATATTTAATAATTTAATTTGATTTTTACATAATATACTATACTAATAAATATTTTTGTATTATGTTTCTTAGTAATAGAAATTGGATTTATAACAAAAATATATACATAAATATATCGTCTATCATATTAATCTTATTATCTGCCCATATGATTGCATGTATACGCATGTGCGCATTCAGAAATTCAAATCATGATTTTATCACTTATCAATGTATTACATGTGCGTGCATTGATCTGCATGTTCATACATTCATATATACTTATATGTATGTACATATATTTGTAGACATTGACGAACAAATAATGCACAAGCATACAAACATACATCTGCGTACACATGTGAATATGTCACCAACATAAAATTGAAGCGTTGTTCTACAAAAACAACAATTGCCTAAATAGCATAAGCATGGCAAGTCAATATGGCAGCCGAATTGGCGAAGCTCAAATGTAGTAAATTTTACAACAAAAACGATTTCATTCATAAACGCAGGCGCAAATTCCACAAGCGACCTCGCTTCATTCATAAAAACAGACGCCGTAACATCTCCCCGAGCATGCCTTCGCCTACAAGCGTCTTTTCGCGACGATGGCAAAAGCTAAAAATCATAAATTGAACAACTTTCTGATGATTCTTCACAGAAAGAAGTGACAAAAGTGGCAACATAGCCGTTGTCGATTTACAATATTTGTCTAAAATATTTTTCCGTGACTCGCAAAAATCTGCGTCGATATGTATGCACGCTCATACATCTTCATACATATTTACGCTGGTTTGTAGGCGGACGCTGTTCGAGCAGCAAGGGAAGCGGTAACAATCGGCGATCGTTTGTTAGTTTCTTTCGGCACAGCTCGGATTTTCTACCAACAACACAATGTTGTGGCGCTTTACCGTCGCGTCAGTGTTTCGACACATAGAAGTACTGAACACAATGAGCGCGACCGACTGCAAACGAATATATTAGAATACACACGTTCTTAGGGACACAGTTATTGAGCCAGCTGCACAACTACATAACTGTGTCCATAAGAACGTGTGTATTTTAATATTTGACAGATGTCGCTTGCAGTCTGTCGTGCTCAATTTGTTCAGCACTTGACTCTTTGACAAAACGCAAGTTTCGGCCATTGGTTGACCGTGACAATGGAGATGCGAAAGAAGCGTGCGACACTTGTTACTATGAATGTATGTACATATGTATGTATATGGCTCGCATTTGCTTTCGTAAACATACAGACAAATGTGCCAAAGAAATAATATATGTATGAACATATGCACATATGCATGTGTCATAGAAATTCTATTGGTACAAATATGGAAATGATAACGAAATAATGCGAATATGCATATTTCATGAAGGTCATCAATTTTCTTTGAAGAAATGAAGTTCATTTGACACATCTTCGCTTTGTAATAGACGAAATAAATATATGTATCTTTTATGAAATAATTAAAAAATTAAAAAATAAAATTAATTATTTTTATCTAATTTTTTACGATTTTGTAAAAAACTAAAATTTTTACAATTTTTCTGAAAAAAATGGTTCATATGATACAAGATCACGCATATGTGTCTCAGAGAATGCTTCTTTACATTCTTTGTGTGACTTTGCATATTTTTCTTCAAAGCATTTCTCTTTATTCATTCTCGCATGAATTCAGTCGCTTTACATATATTTCTGCCATTGCACATGCTCAATTCTGCTAAATAGCAGCGAGAATGGTGAAATTCCGTGTCGCAATTTTATAAGCTCTGTTAACCGTCCAATCGAACATCATACAGAATTCAATTTGCACCTTCTCTATGTTTTAAGTTCTCTGGCTTCAACGACTTTAATGACACTTCTCTATGCTAGCCAACGACAGACCGAATCGCGCAACACAACCTGTCTCAACAAAACACGGCATATCAAGTGAATTTTGTGACTTTGTTTTTTTTTCAATTTGCCTATTCAGCTTTTCTCGTCATTGAAACGAGAACTTTCATTATCCGTTTGTAATTGCCGACTGTGTAGCCGTTAAAACTTAACGGGTAGAACCAACCATTTATTCTTAATAAAACAAAACCGGCAACCGACAAAATGCGACTGGAACGTGTCCTAACAGAAAGGCCAAATAAAAAAACAAAAAAGGATTTTTTGTAATCGCAAAAACTCATTGTCTTCGTTATCGCACCACAAACTAAATTGTGCTTTCGTATAACAGTTGTTTATTAAACTGAAGAACATTAAAACATAGAGAAGGTGCAAATTGAATTCTGTATGATGTTCGATTGGACGGTTAACAGAGCTTATAAAATTGCGACACGGAATTTCACCATTCTCGCTGCTATTTAGCAGAATTGAGCATGTGCAATGGCAGAAATATATGTAAAACGACTGAATTCATGCGAGAATGAATAAAGAGAAATGCTTTGAAGAAAAATATGCAAAGTCACACAAAGAATGTAAAGAAGCATTCTCTGAGACACATATGCGTGATCTTGTATCATATGAACCATTTTTTTCAGAAAAATTGTAAAAATTTTAGTTTTTTACAAAATCGTAAAAAATTAGATAAAAAATAATTAATTTTATTTTTTAATTTTTTAATTATTTCAAAAAAGTTATATTTATTTCGTCTATTACAAAGCGAAGATGTGTCAAATGAACTTCATTTCTTAAAAAAAATTAATGACCTTCATGAAATATGCATATTCGCATTATTTCGTTATCATTTCCATATTTGTACCAATAGAATTTCTATGACACATGCATATGTGCATATGTACATACATATATTATTTCTTTGGCACATTTGTCTGTATGTTTACGAAAGCAAATGCGAGCCATATACATACATATGTACATACATTCATAGTAACAAGTGTCGCACGCTTCTTTCGCATCTCCATTGTCACGGTCAACCAATGGCCGAAACTTGCGTTTTGTCAAAGAGTCAAGTGCTGAACAAATTGAGCACGACAGACTGCAAGCGACATCTGTCAAATACACACACGTTCTTATGGACACAGTTATGTAGTTGTGCAGCTGGCTCAATAACTGTGTCCCTAAGAACGTGTGTATTCTAATATATTCGTTTGCAGTCGGTCGCGCTCATTGTGTTCAGTACTTCTATGTGTCGAAACACTGACGCGACGGTAAAGCGCCACAACATTGTGTTGTTGGTAGAAAATCCGAGCTGTGCCGAAAGAAACTAACAAACGATCGCCGATTGTTACCGCTTCCCTTGCTGCTCGAACAGCGTCGCCAACAAACCAGCGTAAATATGTATGAAGATGTATGCGCGTGCATACATATCGACGCAGATTTTTGCGAGTCACGGAAAAATATTTTAGACAAATATTGTAAATCGACAACGGCTATGTTGCCACTTTTGTCACTTCTTTCTGTGAAGAATCATCAGAAAGTTGTTCAATTTATGATTTTTTAGCCATCGTCGCGAAAAGACGCTTGTTGGCGAAGGCATGCTCGGGGAGATGTTACGGCGTCTGTTTTTATGAATGAAGCGAGGTCGCTTGTGGAATTTGCGCCTGCGTTTATGAATGAAATCGTTTTTGTTGTAAAATTTACTACATTTGAGCTTCCTCGTTTGGCTGCCATATTGACTTGCGATGCTTCTGCTTAGACAATTGTTGTTTTTGTAGAACAATGCTTCAATTTTTTGTTGGTATTCACATGTGTACATATGTATGTTTGTATGCTTATGCATTATTTGTTCGTAAGAGTATACAAATATACAGATGTACATATAAATATTTTTGCAAATTAACTTTCCTGGTGTGGGAAGTATTAAAAAAATATATTCCGTTCCGCTACGCGCGGTAGAAATTAAACAAAGTGTTGGTTTGAGTGACAATATATGGTGCGCTTTGATCATCAAGATGATCACTCAATACGCTTGCCGATTATACACTGATCTTTATTAGTAAAAGCACTTATATTTATATTCTTATAATTCTATGCTTATTACTAAAGATGCTTTGGCATTACATTAAGTGATGAAATGCCAGAGCATTGGATTTCCAATTATTCTCATTATCAAAACAAATAATGGAATATTGGATTTTGCTTACTTATCAAAACAAGTGATATATTGATTTCTTATTAATTAAAGTATTCTGCTGACCAAGCAGTAATACTGTGAGAAGATACAATTTGTTTACATTTATCGTTAAGTATCTGTGTGGCTGCTGCCGTTAACTCCCCCCTCTCTAAGATGAATCGTCCCCGATTCAGTATCATTTTTTGATATTTTGTAAATGCTCTCTAAAATAGCATTATATGACAATTCTTGAAATTTTAATTTTTTGCTTTGCTTATTGGTTTTATATATTTTTTTTAATTTTAAAATCTTATAGATTATGTATATTGTTATTAATAGTACAAGTATTACAATTATGTACCAGAAAAGTGAATGATTTTTAAATTCTTTAATTCTTTCACTCAAAATATTTATGTTTTCAAATTCAAATTCTTTGTTTTTTGTTTCAATGTATTCTATAATTTCAAAGTTATTAATATGATTATTTTTTAAATAATTCCAAATTTTACAATCAATATTTTTCAATATTTTCGTAAGTTATATTATCAATATTTGTATAATTTTCAAATGTTACAAGGTAAACTCCATTTATGGCAGAGTCATCTATAGTATGATTTCCAGAGACTAATATTGCTCCTTCTTTAATTATATCTATGTCTTTATGTTTTTCTTTAATTTTTTTACATTTCCCTTTTTTATTGGACAAAATATCTGATAGGCAAGTATTTTTATTATTAATTTTACAATAAGTATTTATCATTTCTCTTTTGCAATTTTTAATATTTATATATTCTTTTTTGCATTTTGCAATTTCATTATTAATTATTAATTTACCATCTTTTTGTGGAATTGCTCTTACTTCATAATATTTGCAATCATATATAATTTTTGGATACTTAATATATATAACTATTACATCTTTATTTTGTACTATTTTAAAATTTGAAATATCTATTATATCAGTTATTGTCAATCGTCCATGTTCATTTTTAATTATGCTTTTAAACTCGTCTAAATTTAAAATTGTCGGGTTTCAAATTCCCATTTTTCTTATAGCTATTGTATTAATCGTATTTTGTAATTCAGTTATTAGGAATTGATTTTTCCGTTTCATTAGAATTTTAATATTTGAGTTTTCATTAATGTTATTGATTGTTTCAGTTAATTGGTTAATAATTCCAAAAATTTTAGAATTTGTTGTGTATTGTTTATTATTATTGTTAATTAATTCGTTTAATTTATTATTTACTAACACTAGGTCGTCATGGTCTGGTGTTCCTGCTATCCACTTCCATAATGTACCTATTTCATTTATTCCTCTCCTATATCTTGTATCTTTAATTTGTAGTTGTTCTAATAAAGTTTCTATGAGTTCTATTTCTGGATCTGTGTCTAAATCATTAATATATGCCTTGTCTTGTTCATTATTTTGTTCAAAATTTTTATATCTGAGTTTTTTATTATAATAATTTGTGTCTGAACTTATAAGTTCTCTAAAGTATGTTAAATTAGTGATGTGGAAAATATCTCCGTAGTCACTATACAGGGCTACATCTCCGTCTTCTAATAATACGTAATCTTCTCTTGTGTAGTCCACAATGTCTGTCATTGTATTGGTAATTAGTGTTAGAATAATTAGGGGTATCATCCTCTAAAAATATATGATTAAGATTTAATATTATCTTTATGTACTATTCTATTCCTGTAGTTAATTCTAACTTTATTCCCTAAGTCTTCTTTTACTACCTGTTTCTTGTATCTAGGATTTAGTTTATTTCTCTCTCCTGTAATCTTTTCATATATAACATCTCCGCATAAATATGTTTTATTAATTCTATTTTTATTGTGTCTTTCTAGCATCTTAGTTTGTGCTGATAAAAGTTTGTCTGGTAAAATATCATGAGAGACTTTATTATAAAGTACTTCAAATGGTTTCTCATTAGTTACCGAATGTATAGTTTTATTATATTGTTGGGCAGCTCTAAATATTGATTCTGAAAAGCTTATTAAATTATATTCTTGTTTAATACATCGTGAAATTTCAATTATTGTTGAATGTACCCTCTCAATTTGACCATTCGTGGTACTATGATTTGGGTTACAAAAAAATATTTCTATTTGAAGTCTCTGCATCAAGGACTTAAATTGTACCGTAGTGAATCCTGGTTCATTATCAATTGTTAACTTCTTTATATTAGGGAAGCTTTGTAATATTTCTAACACTTTATCTTCTAAATTAATCTTATCTTCGATTTGCTTAATAACCAAAAATTTGGAATAGCTATCTATACACGTAATGAATTTTAAAGATTGCGCATAGAATATATCCATGTGTATCTGTACTCCTTCCTCTGTAGGTATTGGGACCTCTCCAATTGGTATTTTTATAGGATGTCTATCATATTTGTTTTTATTACATATGTCACAATTCCTTACATATTCTTTGAATTGTTTTCTCATTTCAGGCCAATAATATTTTTTGCAAATTTGATCCAAATTTTCTTGGTAACTTCTATGTGCTCGTGTATGCGTTTGTTCAATTATAATTCCTTGGTCTTCTCTGTTCGTTATGTCAATTGCAAAATTTTTCGTATATATGAATTTATTAGTAAATGTTTCTCTTATTTTCGCTTGTATTTCGTACAGATCCTCTATTGAGCAATGTATTGCCGTAACTATATTTGGTTTGATGTATTCCTTTAATATTGTGATTAAATTATCAACAGTATCGTATTCAATTAAATGTCTAATTTTCCCAAATTCTTGAATTTGCTCATGTATTGTAAATCTATTTTTACTTAGTAAAATTTGTTGTTTAAATTGGTTTAATGGTTTTTTTGTCTCGGGTATCTGAGTATGATCACTACTTTCAGCTGAATGTTGGGTTACTGTGGTTGACGATTCGTCGGATAAATTATTAAGAAATTGTCGTGATAGAGCATCTGCTACCACATTTGTTTTACCTGGTTTATATATAATTTTTGCTCCATATTCTCCAATTAAAGCATGCCATCTTTTCATTTTGGCATTTGGATTTCTAGGTGAGACTGCAAATGTTAGTGGTTGGTGATCGGTATGAATTTCTAAATCTGAAACTCCGTATAAATAATTTCTTAGATTTTTTAATGCCCATACGATAGCGTATAGTTCTTTTTCATTAGTCGCATAATTTTTTTCTGTTGAATTTAATGTTTTAGATATAAATGTAATAGGTTTGCCCCCTTGGCTTAAGACTCCACCAATAGCTTCATTTGATGCGTCTGTCGTTAATATAAATGTTTCGTTAAAATTTGGTTGAATTAATTCGACTTGATCTACTAATATAGACTTCATTTTCTCAATTGCCAAAAGTCCTTCTTGTTCCAATCTAATTTTAATTTTTTTGGACATATGTTGTGAAACTCTTCCGTTTTCACCTGATAAATGTATTGTTAATGGTTTTGCTATTTTAGCATAATTTTTAATAAACTTCCTGTAATATCCAATCATTCCTAGGAAACTTCGTAACTGTCGTAAAGTTGTTGGAACCGGAAAATTTAAAATTGTTTCAACTTTTTTTGGATCTGTCTTTATAACATTCTTTGCAACAATATATCCCAAAAATTCTACTTCTTCTTGGTAGAATTTAGATTTTTGTAATGAAATTTTCATATTTGCGTTTTTTAGAACTTCTATTATTATACTTAAATGTTTTTTATGTTCCTCGAAGCTTTTTGAAAATACGATTATATCGTCAATATAAACGTGACAAAATTTTCCAATAAAGTCCCTTAAAACATTATCCATCGCCCTTTGAAATATACTAGGCGCGTTTTTTAAACCAAATGGCATTCTTAAAAATTCGTATTTTCCGTTATTTACTGAAAATGCAGTTTTTTCAATATCGTGTTCTTTAATAAGGATCTGGTGAAAACCCGATTCCAGATCTATTGTGGAAAAATATTTCGAACTTCCTAAATTTGAAAGTATTATATTGCTATCCGGAATTGGATATTTATCCGATTTTGTTACTTCATTTAATTTTTTATAATCGATTACCATTCGCAATTTCGGCGTACCGTCTTCATTTACACCTTTTTTTGGTACAACCCAAATTGGTGAATTATATGCGCTCTTACTTGGCCTTATTATTTTATCTTCCATCATTTTTTTTACCTCTTCGTTTATGAAGGAATTAGCAGAAAGAGGATATGGGTATTGTTTACTCCATATAGGAGTTTCAACAATTGTCGTTATTTCCGCTTTTATATCAGTTCGAAACGGTAAATTCATATTTATTGAAGAATGTATTTTATATATTTCATTTCTAATTTCCTCTCTTAAATTTTCAATTTCATCTTCGTTTATGTCGGTATTTCCTTCGACTGGCGCTTTAGAGAACTTTTCCTCTAAAGTAATTTTGTTTACATAGTTTTCCTCTTCTATATTGCCGGTATTATCATCGGCTGGCGTTGTAGAACTTCTTTGTTCCACAATATATTTTTTATTTAATTTGCCGGTATTATCATCGGCTGGCGTTGTAGAACTTTTTCGTTCCACAATATATTTTTTATTTAATTTGCCGGTATTATCATCGGCTGGCGTTGTAGAACTTCTTTGTTCCACAATATATTTTTTATTTAATTTTTTTATTTAATTTGCCGGTATTATCATCGGCTGGCGTTGTAGAACTTCTTTGTTCCACAATATATTTTTTATTTAATTTGCCGGTATTATCATCGGCTGGCGCTTTAGAAGTCTTTGCTTCCAAAGTAATTTCGTCCTCCTTAACAATCTTTAACTCATCCTTACTTTCTTGATGCTCATATTCGCATCCTAAGCTAAATATATCCTCCTCTTTTTCATTATTTATTATTAACTTCTTTTTTTCCAAGTTAATCACTGCATTAATGTCCTTCAAAAATTTGTATCCTATTAATAGGTCTGCTTCCAAATTTTCAATTTCGTAGAATATTTGTTTTTTACCGAATAATGTGATAATGTGATAATAGCGTATTATCGAAAATCCATTAATTGTTTTTACTCTCTTTTGTATATCCAATTTCTTTTTATTTTTGTATATTCCCGATTTAATATAGCAACTAGTTGCTCCTGTATCTATTAATATTTTAAAGTTTTGACCAGTAACCCTGTCATCTAGAAATATATATGGCAGAGTTAATTTTGGCCTAAAAAATGATCCTCCTTAATATTATTAATGCGCTGTGTCTTAGTCGGTGGCTGCACATTCTGTTGTGTACTTCCATGTGGCCTTTTTTCCAAATTGTTTTGATTAAATGTTGTTGGCTTTTGCAGCATACGGTTGCGTGTATGGATGCTTGAGTCGACATCCATTGGTGTAGGTCGTGGTTGGTTATTCTGATAACCCATTCTTTGGTTGTAATTTCTTTGTGGTTGGACTTGTGGGAACCGTAAATTATTATTCAAATTACCATTATTGAATCTGTTGTTATTATAAGTATATTGCCCGTTATTATTGTTAGGTTTTGAATTGTTTTGGTTTTTTCCAAATTGTAATGCGAAGGACGCTCGCATATTGTTAGACTCTAACTCTTGTGCTTTTGCTAAAGCATTTGGTAAATCGCTTGGCGATAGAGAAAATAGTATATTAGCTAAATTTCCGTTTAGTCCCGTTATAAATGTGCGTAAAGCATCCCGCCTATTTTTAGCATTGAATTCCTTAGTTACGGCGCTATCTGATCCGTAAGTCATTATGGTTTTATTTATTAGCAAGGTTAATTTCTCATTAACCTTATTATAATATTCAATTATAGAGTAATTGCCTTGACGCAGAATACTCATTTCTTGCTCGATTATATGAGCTGGTCGCTTATCGGCGTAAGCGAAATCTAATCGTGCTAGAATAGCATCAAAATTTAGGACTGTTCCGTGGTTGGACAAGATGTCATTAGCATCGTGAGTGATTTTATTTCTTAATATAGTTAATGCAGCAAAATACCTACGGCTGCCTCTTATGTATAAGCTCATTGCGTTGTTAGCCGATTCCCTCCAGCTAACATATTTATTTTGCTTTCCCCCAAATTCTGGTAAAGATTTTATTACTTCTAGGGATTCGTCACAGCGAATCTCTGAATTTATTACTTCAGGTTTGTAATCTGTTATTGTTGTCGACTTCGTTAAGTCTTCTATTTGTCTGCGCATTTCAGATATTTCTAATCTAAGTGATGCATTCGTTGCGGCAATTAGTCTTGCGACTAAGGTCTCATTTTCGCTAGTTAGAGCCATTTTTATTTATTAATTTTCCCTAATTTTTATTTTAATTTTATTTTTTGATCCTTTCTAGGAAAGGAGACTCTTCTATTCTGGAGGGTCTGAAGTTCAGAATCGCAGAATTGAGTTTTATTATAAACCGGAGGGTCCCCCTTGCGGTGGTGAATCGCGGTTTTTTTTTTTTTTAATATTTTATTATTTGGCTGGTCGAGCCTTTATTTAAAATTTTTAAGATTTAATTTTGTACTTTTTTATTTTTTGATCCTTTCTAGGAAAGGAGACTCTTTTATTCTGGAGGGTCTGAAGTTCAGAATCGCAGAATTGAGTTTTTGTTATAAACCGGAGGGTCCCCCTTGCGGTGGTGAATCGCGGTTTCAAAATATTTTATTACTTGGCTGGTCGAGCCTTCAATGATTCTTAATAGTTTAAACTTAATTGATAAAATTGATTGTCTTATATATTAATGTACTAATATATTTGATAAATGTGGATAATAAAATCTTACTCCTTCTTCTCCTCGTCTCTTGTGGTGTGTTGTAATTTCCTTAGTCCTTGGTTTCCCTCGATGGCTACGCCGCTGCTTGACGTGCAATGCCTAATGATGTTTTTTTTTTTGTTTTTTAAATATTTGTATTTTGTGATTTAAGTCACTCTTTACTTTTTTATTCACTGTTAATTTTTTTAAAAAATTTGTTCTTATTTATTCTGCGATTGTCACAACACAACAAGCAATGAAGTTTTTGCTCACTTTACTTCAAGTTTGGTTTGGCTTTTCTCCCTATTCTTGGGATACTTGTTTTTTCTTTTTAATTTTTAATGCGTTATTCACATATGTACTACCTCTCGCACGAGGTTTATGCACGTTTACCGGTTAGTGTTCACTAATCGCGACCGTTATGGTTCAAGGGATACATTTCTCTCCCTTTATACGACGAACACGTGCCTTAACGTTGGGCGCCAATTAACTTTCCTGGTGTGGGAAGTATTAAAAAAATATATTCCGTTCCGCTACGCGCGGTAGAAATTAAACAAAGTGTTGGTTTGAGTGACAATATATGGTGCGCTTTGATCATCAAGATGATCACTCAATACGCTTGCCGATTATACACTGATCTTTATTAGTAAAAGCACTTATATTTATATTCTTATAATTCTATGCTTATTACTAAAGATGCTTTGGCATTACATTAAGTGATGAAATGCCAGAGCATTGGATTTCCAATTATTCTCATTATCAAAACAAATAATGGAATATTGGATTTTGCTTACTTATCAAAACAAGTGATATATTGATTTCTTATTAATTAAAGTATTCTGCTGACCAAGCAGTAATACTGTGAGAAGATACAATTTGTTTACATTTATCGTTAAGTATCTGTGTGGCTGCTGCCGTTAACTCGCACATGTAATATGTGTATTGATAAGTGATAAAATCATGATTTGGATTTCTGAATGCGTACATGCGTATACATGCAATCATATGGGCTGATAATAAGATTAATACGATAGACGATATATTTATGTATGTATATATGCATTGTTGTGATAAATTCAATTTCTATTACTAAGAAACATAATACAAAAATATTTATTAGTATATTATATTATGTAAAAATCAAATTAAATTATTAAATATATGTACAAGTCTAAATTGACTGTAAATAGTACTATGCATGCATTCATACAAAATTATACTCATATCATAATTATTACATGCCAATATGTAAATGCCGACGGCAAAACGCAAAAGCATACATATTTGCATACATTGCGAAAGCAAAAATTGAACCATGAAAATATCACAATGCTGTTGTTGGGAGTATCATAAGGAGCATGCATACATATTTATGTCTCTTCATATTCTTGAAAATGTGAGAGAGCTGTATTTGTACACATTTTTCGCTGTTAAAAGTGGAATATCAAAGAACTTATTTTTCTTCAATATTCTCTGCTTGAGCATATATGCCCTCTCATCATATGCCGTAAATACATATATTTATTTCTCTTCATATTCTTTGTTGAATATGTGGAGAACTGTTAAAATTTTAACATTTCACAGCGTGAATTCTGTATTTGTGTGGTGAGATTCCGTGTCGCAAATTTATCAAATGTTCGCTGTCGAACCTGCACCTTCTCTACGTTTTAAGTTCTCTGGTTGAAACGGCTTTTCTTCTGTGCTTACTCGGTAGCACGCAAATGTCCTGCCAGTGATTTAAGCTGTGTGTTGGTGGGTGAATATATTGTTATTTTTTCTAGTAGAAAGCAATAAAATATAATTTTCCGCTTATATAAAGCTGGTTGTTTTGTTGCCAGGTGTACAGAAATGTTTTTTTAAGTGCTTTGTGTATGTGTAGTTGCACTGTACCTATGTTCCCTTAGGGCATGTAAAGTTTCTGCAAACGTAAATTTGTAGTAAAGCAAACAAAAAAATTAATAAATTGAAAAAATCGTTATTACTGTGTCATTTCAAGATTTTGGGTTAAAGGATCTTACATCGTTCTTAGTGCATGGATATCCTATGTACCAGTTTACATGTGAAGTTGCAATCTGATGATGAAGTGACAAAATAAGTTTGAAACACAAGATTTATTTTATGGAATGATTTAACTGTATAGAGGAGTTGAAAATAAGCATAAGTGAAGTGTTGCAAAAGAAAAATAAAATTAATGTCCCAAATAACATAAAACATATTAGAAAATCTTATAATTTTATACTATTAATAATTAGTACTGCTCAAATATCATTAAACATTCTTACTTATTTAGTATCAGCAAAGCCGAAATGCTATTAAAAATAAATATCTAATTTCAAATATATTGAACATACATACATATGTACACAAAAAGACACATGTAGTGCGCATTTAATAATAATAAAAATGCTTATAAGAATTGTAAACTGACAACATAAATTTACAGATGAGATAACATTAAACACACACACACACATATATTTAATTAAGTAATGAAAATATTAAAATGAAATATATTCTCACTTTACTAAATTTAAAATTCCAAAATTTCAGTACATTTAACGCACGCACATTTTCCCTTAAAGTTAATTAAATTAAATTGTAAACACTTAAGCAAATTCACACTTTTTGCAGGTATTTTAAGTAAAAAGTCTATAATTTAAAAATATCTTTTTAAACCTCTTGTTGGACATCATTTATGTGCTTGAGTTATTAGGAAATGAAGCGCTACCAAATGATCATAAGGCATTTCGCTGAAATTCCCCTTTCTTTATTTAGCAGTTTCAGTTCAAATAATTAAAACAATTGCCTATAGTAGATTATGCTTCAAATTCAAATGAATATAAACACGGTTTCCATGCATGTAGATATTTTCTTATTCAAATTTAAAAAACAAATAAGAAAAATTATATAATAATATTACGTCATAAATTACTTACATTACCTCGAGAATTGGATCGACAAGTGTTATTTTTTTAGTCCGAAGGCCGCCAACGCAGAAAGGAGTATTACGCGAAAATTCTTTAGTCACCACAGGTATTGGCTCGATCAGGGTACTTTGTTCATAATGTTAAAATTTTTAATTTATTCTTCAAAATCTATTTCGTCTCCCACAATTTAATCCCGCTAGGTTCCAATACTCTTCAATGCGCTTCACGATTAATGTCTTCAATTGACTCAAAGCGGTTCCCCCGGAGCGGTCGTTTGAGTTTGCTGAATTGTCAGACGTCACACGGATCTAATTCAGACGAATATGGTGATGGTTGACAATTTGGCTAAAAACTCACGAAGAATTAATGCAGTATGCAATGTCGTGGTGCAGAAACAAAGAGTTGTCGGCACCCAATTCCGGGCTTGCCTGCTTTGACGTGGTTCACTTTTGCCACGATATTTGGCCGATTGATTATCTGTTACCTGGTTGTAAGCATAGATCCAAGACTCTTCTTCTTCTTTACTGGCGTAGACACCGCTTACGCGATTATAGCCGAGTTAACAACAGCTCGCGAGTCGTTTCTTCTTTTCGCTACTTGGCGCCATTCGGATATTCCAAGCGAAGCCAGGTCCTTCTCCACTTGGTCCTTCCAACGTAGTGGATGTCTTCCTCTTCCTCTGCTTCCCCCGGCGGGTACTGCGTCGAATACTTTCAGAGCTGGAGTGTTTTCGTCCATTCGGACAACATGACCTTGCCAGCGTGGCCGCTGTCTTTTAATTCGCTGAACTATGTCAATGTCGTCGTATATCTCGAACAGCTCATCGTTCCATCGAACGCGATATTCGCCGTGGCCAATGCGCAAAGGACCATAAATCTTTCGCAGAAGTTTTCTCTCGAAAACTCGCAACGTCGACTCATCAGTTGTTGTCATCGTCCAAGCCACTGCACCATATAGCAGGACGGGAATTATGAGTGGAGATCCAAGACTCATCGCCAGTAATAATACGTTCCATGCCATTTTGATAGTCGGAAAGCATGGTTTCACAGACGTTAATGCGACGCATTTTTATTAAGCATAAATGATCTGGATGATGGTTTTCACTTATCCTTCCGGTTTCCTCCTTTCATAGGTCATATTTGAAGTGAAATGTTGTCTAAATAATATATACGGGTAGTCAAATGATGTCAGTTATGTTCGCCGGCATATTTGGCAAAGAACAGTGACATAAAATGACAAGAACACAAAAACAAGTAAGGAAGGGCTAAGTTCGGGTGTCACCGAACATTTTATACTCTCGAATGAAAAAGTGATAATCGAGATTTCACTATCCGTCATTTACATATTTTTCAAATACCGTATTTGTGTAAAGTTTTATTCCGCTATCATCATTGGTTCCTAATGTACATACATATATATATTATACAGAGAAGGCATCAGATGGAATTCAAAATAGCGTTATATTGGAAGAAGGTGTGGTTGTGAACCGACTTCACCCATATTTCGTACATATCATCAGGGTGTTAAGAAAATATTATATACCGAATTTCATTGAAATCGGTATAGTAGTTCCTGAGATATGGTTTTTGGTCCATAAGTGGGCGACGCCACGCCCATTTTCAATTAAAAAAAAAAGCCTGAGTGCAGTTTCCTTCTGCCATTTTTTCCGTAAAATTTAGTGTTTCTGAGGATTTTTGTTAGTCGGTTAACGCACTTTTAGTGATTTTCAACATAACCTTTGTATGGGAAGTGGGCGTGGTTATTATCCGATTTCTTCCATTTTTGAACTGTATATGGAAAAGTTTGGTTGACATAGCTATAGTAGTTTCCGAGATATGTACAAAAAGCTTAGTAGGGGGCGGGGCCACGCCCACTTTTCCAAAAAAATTACGTCCAAATATGCCCCTCCCTAATGCGATCCTTTGTGCAAAATTTCACTTTAATATCTTTATTTATGGCTTAGTTATGACACTTTATAGGTTTTCGGTTTTCGCCATTTAGTGGGCGTGGCAGTGGGCCGATTTTGCCCATCTTTGAACTTAACTTTCTTATGGAGCCAAGAAATACGTGTACCAAGTTTCATCATGATATCTCAATTTTTACTCAAGTTACAGCTTGCACGGACAGACGGACAGACAGACATCCGGATTTAAACTCTACTCGTCACCCTGATCACTTTGGTATATATAACCCTATATCTGACTTTTTTAATTTTAGGACTTACAAACAACCGTTATGTGAACAAAACTATAATACTCTCCTTAGCAACTTTGTTGCGAGAGCATTAGACGTTTGATTTTGTTTGTCGTACGAACAGCTGCTGAAAAGGATAACGTATTTTTGAAAAGTTTTTTGACGATTTCGAGGTAAGACTTTTATTATATCCGTATTTTCAGGTTATAATTTATTTAGTTTTGTAATTTTTTCAGTTTCAGGCTCAATAGCATAAGGTGACTGAAATAATAAAGATATCCCGGTCGGAAGTGGCAGCTAAATGTAACAGCTTTTGCTTCTCTTTAAGCATAAGCTCCTGTAAAGTAGTACGCAAAGAATTATTTAACAAGCATTTCTTCTAGGCGGCCCTTAGGCGTATAAGTCACACTAAAAGTGAACACGGAGCTGGAAGAACGACCACGATGAGCCCGTTTAAGTTTCTAGAGCCGACTTTGCGTGCTGAAGCGGAATCCACTTCAAATCTAATAAATGTGAATAGTTGTTATTATAGGACAGTCCATCGGCCTCGAGCTCTCCAACAACATTCTTGGAGTCGGAAATTATACCTGGTGATATAACATCAACGCCATCCACATCACATGGTAATTTAGGAAGACGTCGAGTGCAAAAAGACGATGATAAGTATACTCAAGTAATTGAAAGTATTCATATGTATGTATGTGCAACAGTTTAAATCTTATACATATATAACAAGTAAGGAAGGGCTAAGTTCGGGTGTCACCGAACATTTTATACTCTCGCATGGTAAAGTGATAATCGAGATTTCATTATCCGTCATTTACATATTTTTCAAATACCGTATTTTTGTAAAGTTTTATTCCGCTATCATCATTGGTTCCTAAAGTACATAGTATTATACAGAGAAGGCATCAGATGGAATTCAAAATAGCTTTATATTGGAAGAAGGCGTGATTGTGAACCGATTTCACCCATATTTCGTACATCAGGGTGTTAAGAAAATATTATATACCGAATTTCATTGAAATCGATCTAGTAGTTCCTGAGATATGGTTCTTGGTCCATAAGTGGGCGGCGCCACGCCCATTTTCAATTTTTAAAAAAAGCCTGGGTGCAGCTTCCTTCTGCCACTTCTTCCGTAAAATTTAGTGTTTCTGACGTTTTTTGTTAGTCGGTTAACGCACTTTTAGTGATTTTCAACATAACCTTTGTATGGGAGGTGGGCGTAGTTATAATCCGATTTCTTCCATTTTTGAACTGTATATGGAAATGCCTGAAAAAAACGGCTCTGTAGAGTTTGGTTGACATAGCTATAGTAGTTTCTGAGATATGTACAAAAAACTTAGTAGGGGGCGGGGCCACGCCCACTTTTCCAAAACAATTGCGTCCAAATATGCCCCTCCCTAATGCGATCCCTTTTGCCAAATTTCACTTTAATATCTTTATTTATGGCTTAGTTATGACACTTTATAGGTTTTCGGTTTCCGCCATTTTGTGGGCGTGGCAGTTGGCCGATTTTGCCCATCTTCGAACTTAACCTTCTTATGGAGCCAAGGAATACGTGTACCAAGTTTCATCATGATATCTCAATTTTTACTCAAGTTACAGCTTGCACGGACGGACGGACAGACAGGCGGACAGACAGACATCCGGATTTCGACTCTACTCGTCGCCCTGATCACTTTGGTATATATAACCCTATATCTGACTCTTTTAGTTTTAGGACTTACAAACAACCGTTATGTGAACAAAACTATAATACTCTCCTTAGCAACATTGTTGCGAGAGTATAAAAATGAATCCGAGAATGTGTTGCTAAGCGCATACCTCAACAACGCCTGAACCAATTTTGCAATTTTTTTTTAATGTTCGTTAAGGTTCAAAGATGGTTTTTATGGCAAGAAAATTCGAATAATTGCCGGAAAACCCTAAAAACATATCTTTTCTTTTCCCATACAAACGAATGAATGTTTGTTTGTTAGTAACGCTAAGAGAACGGCTGCGCGAATCTTGATAAAATTTGCAGAGGTTGTCCGCTGTGGACAAGGAAAGGTTTGGAAATAAAAATACCTTATACTTTTTACGAGAAAAGTCGGAAAATTGGAAAATTCCAAAAAGTAACTTTTTTCCATACAAATTTTTTTTTAATATTTGTTTGTTTTGTTTTTCAATATTTTCATTTGTAAATTATTTGAGTCGTTCAATTTCGGTCGCTTGCTTTTTTATTCCTACTACTCAAAAGAAAATTATTGAAAATTATTCATATGAAAGTGATCAATTACAGATTGTTTCTTACCAATTGATCAATTGCGAAGAGGTCGCCCTAATATCGGTCGGCGTTCTTTTTACCACCAACGTATGGCAGCCCAAGGCAAGGCATGAACGACTACTCCCAGGATGCGGTGACATACGTGCAGAATTATGGATCGCGGTCAGTCAGCAAGCGATCATCACGCTGTCACAGCATGGCTTTTCAAACAACAGCACGATGTTTGATGGACTTTATCTTGAAGCAACATATGGTATATGTGGTGCTGTTAGATGCTAGATGTATTCTGTTGAGTGGCAAAAGAGAGAGTTTGCCGCACGCACACATTCTTTTTGGATGGTGGCTACACCAGATCAAATTGTTGAACTCATTTCTGCGGAAATTCCTGATGCAGAGAAAGATCCAGTATTATACGAAGTGATGAAAACCAGTATGGTTCATG
>NW_026089967.1:0-24540 GCF_024586455.1 Bactrocera neohumeralis | reverse complement strand
TTCAACTTTGACTACAATAAAGGCGTTGAGTTTATACTGTCGAGAAACTACAGCACAAAGCTAGTGGATATTAATATTCTGAAGAGTAGAAAAATTTATCTTCTGAGTAAATAAAACCACATATTTACTTGAAAAAATCTGTGAGAAATTTGACCAAGACGGTGAAAAAATATTTCGTTGGTCTTCTTAGAATCTAATAAATATCTAACAGATGTAATATATTACTCTTTCCACGTTCAGGCTTTGAAACGAGTGTGTTACACATACATATTTGACAATCTCGAAATTTCGGGATCTCGAGAAATTTTGAAGCAGTTTGAGACGTAGTAGTTTTTATTATTATTATATTTTATGTGATTTGGAATTAAATAATCTCAATTAAGCATAACTAACAACTGGAATTAATTCGGGATCCAAAAAAGTAACACTTTTTAGTTTTCCTAAGTGACTTTTTCATAACTTCTTTGGAATGTGGTTTTTTATAGAAAAATAAATGTGAATTATCTTGAATATTTAGAGTGCTTTTATTTACATATCGAAACCATAAAAAAAATTTAATTGAAAAAATTTTATACTTTATTAGTATTATTATTGTCACTCGAAGTTGGAATCTCAAAAAAATTCAAATGGGTGGCCAGGTGATTTTTTTAATCTGAAATTATTTTGATTATTTCATAATCTATAGACATGTCATTCAGGGCACTATTAAATTTTTAATAAATAACAAAATGGCGGAAAAAAAGTCCTTTTATTTTCAAAGAATGGTTGCAAAATAAAAAGTTAGGGTGGCTCGTTTACCGACGAGAACTATGAAGTTTAAAGCAATCGGTTCAGTAGAAAAAAAGTTAGAACCCGGGCCGACCAGAAAAACAATGTTTTGAGAAAAACGCGTTTAAAGTTCACCCCGAGAGAGAGGACTCCGAGGCGCTCTAGGAAACTCGTTATAACTCCCGAAGTATTTCGAATTTTTGTCTGTTTCACAGTATATTTTCAAGACACTGTACTTTCAAATGAAGCGAAAATTTTTTTTAGATTTTTTGAACCCAAGTTACCAGACTACTACTTTAATAACGAAATATAATTCGGTATCTTGGAAAGTTTTGACGCACTTCGGTATTAAATAATAAGGCTGTTTTTATTTTTCTTAGGTGATTTCAAATTGGGCATTATCAATTTAGCAAAAATAGTAAACAAAACTATTTCTGGATTCCGAAAAATTTAGGGACTGGCAGTTAAAAATATTAAAAGTTTTGGAGAGAGGAGTGCGTAGGTTAAACGAAATTTAGGCTTTTAGATTTTTTAACCAATTGTTGGCCACACTTACTCCTTAGTGCTTTTGGACAATTAAATTAGTAAACCCTGAACAGGTTATACAATGAGTTTCTTACGAAGTGTGTAACACTCGGAAGAGAAGGTTGGGGGCCCTTTAAAGTTCATATGTAAAAGATCAGCGTGATGAGCTGAATCGATTAAGAGAATAAGACCCTCAAATTTTGAGATAGCAGTTTGAAATTGTGTACACGTTCTTTTCTAGCCAAAAGCTGCTTATTTGGTTAAACTGCGGGTTTTAGAGCACTATAGATAAGAGCTTCCACGAGATGTCGACAAGAAATCTGGCAAGGGTTATTGCCTAAGATCGAGTCATTATAAAATATATCTACCCTACAATCTGACACAAACCGACCGATCAAAAATAAGTTCAGTGAAGGATTTATTCTATCTGTGAAGCTGTACTTATAGCTTTTTTTAATTTTTTTTATTTGCCCATCACTTGAAGCTTAGAACTACGGCATTTACAATTACCATATAATTTTTATACTCACAAAAGTTTTTTTAGAAATTAATGTCATAAAAACCACACAATCAGTCTTACCTGAAAGATAGAGAAAGAATAAGAAATTTGGAATTAGTGATCCTCCATTAACTCAGTTTGGATGTTAATTATATTTTTGGAAACCAATAAATGCTTAATTAGTATATGTACAGATAGGCGTGTGAAATGCCAAAGGTTTCGACGCTGAATGTGGCCAGCATGCATTGTGGGCGTACAGCATTAAACACCTACGCTAATGGTTACGTTAATGTTGCTGTTGCACATCAGGCACATAAACTCACAATTTCATTTTGTAAACAAAGCACACACACATTTATAGAGACCAACAATAAAAATCAATATCAATAGGACTGATTATGCATTCAAGTGTAGTGCGGTGCAGCACCACACTTTGTTGCGCCGTGTTGCAACGCTGTATTCATAGATAAATAGTTGCCTGACAGCGTGCAACGTCACGGGTATTGGAAAATATCCGAGGGATTGTTTATAAATTTCATAATAGGAGATCTTCTTAATTGCGTGAGTTTAGGCAAACCAACTAGTATATATTTTCGTTGTTGCACGCATTGGAGGTGCAATGCTGGCTTTGTTGATTTTGTTGTTGCTTTATAGCTTTACATTGTTTGTTGATTTTTGTAATTTTTATTTTAAATGTTTTAATTTATAAACTGCCAATGAAACCGGTAGCTGTGGCATGCAACATGTTGACTATTATACGATGTATATGTATGTTTCGAATCACATACATATGTAGGTAGGAATTTACTGTTGACTCGGTTCGCATTGTAATTTGATGTCTGGTTTACTCTGATTTTGGGTTCGTTGGCAGCTCGTTTGCATGTTTTGTGGCGCTGAGATAGACAATCGGCGCCAAGTTGTAATTATGCGCTTGCCACATGTTGCTGTTATGCTCATAGTAAGATATGTGGGATATGTGGTTTTGTGTGGCGGTGTGACAGGGCGCCGTTGCACGTTGTGTGAACAGCATGGCGTCTGTGGCTGATTAAATATGGGCGATTTTTTCCGTAAGTATTCGGTTAATGATGGGTTAATAATCGACAGCGGCGATAAATATTGTGCGAGTTTGTATTACTTGCAGTTGAAAAGAAAATTAAGAGCTTTATTATATATGGAAACTATTAAGATTTAATTGGCATATTGAGGATTTCATAAGAACAAATATTCAAAATGTCTTGAATTCATACATGTTGTGTGATATTCAAAGTTTTCAATAAATCAGGAAAACATTCCTTTCTCGATCACTTCGAAAGTTGCCGAGGCGAATGTTTTCATTGCAGCACATACATAACAATTCGCTAAAATTTTGGTGTCAGTTACCCTAGACACAATCCATATTTGTTACAGAAGAGATCCTATTGCGGAATATAGTATGATTCTAGAAGATCAAAAAGCCTTGAATATAATGAATAAACAGAAATTTATATAAAACGGCACAAAAAGAGGGAAGGTGTTTGTAATATATTGACATAGATAAATAAATAGTTAAATAGCTGATATTCCTTGCCGGAATTTCAAGTGAATACTGTCCTTGCAATAACTATTAAAGTGGGGTGCTATGATACGATTGTCAATAGATGCCTTTTTGGGGTCAGTCGGTCAATTACAGATTGTAGAAACTTCGTTTTTTATAGAGCTTCCTTTTTACTTTTTGCTGAGATGCTACGACGTTAACATCTAGTAAGTGGCCCAAGAACACTAAATTTCATTTTTGATTCAACCTTATTGGATGGCACTCCCTCTTCAAGCTCTACTGCCAATAGGTATATCATTATGATTGGACATTTTTAGTATACCAATAGCGGGTATAAAGTTTGATATTCATGCATTTACTTTTCTTTAGCAGTTTGTGGAAATATTAAATTACCTATTTTTTCATATTTTAATAGGTTATAATTTTACTAATAAACAAGAAAAAACGTTTACTTCGGCTGTGCTAATATACCCTTCACAGGTTCATTTATTTTAATAACTATGTGTTCAGCTTGTATGGAAGCTATATGCTATAGTAATCCGATCTGAATAATTTTTTCGGAGATTACATTTTTGCCTCAGAAAATAGCCTGTGCTAACTTTTGTGAAGATACATTGTCAAATGTTAAAGTTTTCCATACAAGAACTTGATCCCGATCGTTCAGTTTGTATGGCAGCTATATATTATAGTGGCAGTTCCAAAAAATGAGCTGCTACTTGAAGAGAAAATGTTCGTAAACGTCATTTTAAAAAGATTTCTTAAAAACTGAGGGACTAGTTCGTATATACACAGACGGACGGACGGACATAGCAAAATCGACTTAGCTCAACATACTGATCATTTATATATATGTATGTATATACTTTATAGGGTCTCCGACGCATCCTTCTGGGTGTTACAAACTTCGTGGCAAACTTAATATACCCTATTCAGGGTATAAAAATCGATATCTCGGATAGTTTTTGAGTTACAAACGATAACAGCCAATTTTCAAGAATCGCACTTTTTATGGGTGTGTTCTTAAATTCCATTCTATTGTTGTAAACTTATTTTTTACGTAGGCGAAATATTAATCAAGTTAATGGCTGAAGAAGAGATTTCGAGAAGTTGTAAAATTTCAAAAAGGGGTTTCCCATTATCGGTTACTATAAAATATGTACGTTTTAGACCATCTATTATTCCTTCTTGGGGTTAATGTTGCAAAATTTGTTTGTTATGTCTACAAAACACACACAAAATCTTCTACCTATAGTTTAAGTGAGGCCAAATTCTGCTTTGGAGGTTCAGTAGGTTGAGGTTATTGTCAGAGTTAAGCAGTCTTTCTTATTATGAGGAGAGAGCTTACAGCGCTCTTCGGTGACCAAAATCTTACAAAATTTTTAGTTACGTCGTCTTGACATTTAGCAAATCTACACACCATTAGTATTTCGATCAAGTTTATTTCTATTATTATCCACACTACGCAGCCTAACGCGCTAGCAATGAAATCACACCAGAGGTCACTTTGCCAACACTCATTTATTATTTTAATTAAACGCTGCCCTACATTGTAGACGGTTTAAATAAAATGTCACAACCATCTCCACGAGTTAAAAAATTAAATGTTAACGCTTTGGAAATTAGAGCAGATTCTTGCCAGCCGGAGTCCATTTTTGTGTGCTCAAATTTAGTTGATGTGTAACTGACAGCTGCAATAAAGAAGTAACAACAACATTGTGCAAGAAACAAATGCAATGGAAACATTGTTGGAAAAGGGCCAGATGGGGAGGGGAACAGGCTCATTGTTCTTGCATTTTTTGTAGCTTTTGATGCTGTCGCATTGACTGTCTAAACTGTACTGTTGTTGTTGCACGGCAAGGATTGTTTGTTTACGATGATGATATTTGATGCCGCAAGTCAAGCGCACACTATCCAAAAGAAGGAGTTGGTTTCTGCATGTTGCCACATGTGAGCTTCATTGATAGATATACTACATAGCTGGACGGTTGCTGTGGTTGCATGCCACATGAACGGTTTGTCGAGCCTCACTGCCATGCCTGCCATCAATGGACTAAAAATGCACTTGCAATATTGCCTTATACGGTAGTGATTGCCACATATGACAGCATATGTAGGCGGTATTGTTGTTGTTGCTATTTTAGTTTTTGATTAAGATTTCAACTTTGTTGCATTTTTACTTGATTGACGGCTGCTGATTTGGAGTATTTTACCAGCAGGCAACTGAAATGCAACGATGACAACAAAAACCAGAACGAAAAAATCACAAGCGGCAAAGTGATAAGAGAGTTGGAAGTGAAAGCGGCAAGTGGTGAACAGCACATGCGGCCACATTCTATGACACATTTCTCGGTTGCCGTTTACAGTTTTTTGTCAATGCACACTCATACATATACTTTTCTTCCAGTTTGCTCAAATGTGTCTGCATATGTGTATAGGTGTGTTTGCCAATTGTTGCAAAGTAAACAAAACTTGGCCAGGCGTCACTTTAATGGGGTTGCAGCAACAAAAACAATACAGTAACAACGAACAATGGATACTGCAGTTGAGCACGCATATGCAACCGTGTGCCCAACAGTTGCCACACGCTGACATATTTAGAGCATGGCACCCACAAGAGCTGCCGGTCGTTCGCTGATATATATAAGTAACTACGCATTGTCCATGCATTGTCCATGCTGAAACATTGTGCTATTTTAATATACCCTTCCAAAAGCCTACTCCTTACAGCTTAACACATACATATGTACGTCACATACAGTTATTATATATATACATATATGTGTGCTTTCCTCATTGCTTCGCTTACTGCCACCATTATAGCGGAAACATGATGCAATGACTGCCACGTATGCAACTTTAAGCCTCAAATGCCACAAAAGTTAAGAAATATGTGCGAAAGGATAAAATGTGCAAAGAGCAAGAACAAAAATAACAATAATCATTTCATATTAACCTCTTCGTAAGCGCAAAAGCATCTCGGTTGGCTTTAAGTGTCAGCAAGTCAGAAATGCCACATATAGATTATATGCATAAATATTCATGCACATGAAATTCAACTTGCCACTGACGCTGTTGAAAGGTTACAAATTTCGGCAGACACATACTAATATGTTCATATATATTTGTATGTTTGGCTCTACTGACTCTATGCTGCGGCAAACTGTAAGTGGAAAATGGCAACTGAGTTCAAGTAAACATCACTGACACTTTACCACACTGTCGTAAGTGTCTCTTGCACTCTCCTTTTTTGCGCTTCAGCTATTTTTGATGTTATTAAGCATAATTAATGAATTCATCAATATTTTCATAATTTACAGTTGCTCTCTGCACACTTTGACAGTAATACAAAGTTTATATTTTATTCATCGGTGTGTGCATTTGTGTGCGGTTTAACTGCACTCTCGCTACCGCACATTAGCCTCGTTACATGCTGTTGAGCTCGCAGTAAATAGGCTATGCATGTGTGTGTGATGTTTGTGATCTGCGGGCGTTCGAGCTGCACTTGTGGTGACGCGAGCCGATATGTAACGGTGATTACTTACACTGTGAAATTTTCTTTGAGTCAGCGAAAACAAATTTGTGCAAAGATGCTTAGGTATCATTGACTTATCACGAGATAATGCCTTACACTCAAAAAATGTTAGTTATCGAGAGATAAAATCATAAAAATCCATACTGTCTGGAGAGAATACTCTCTTGTAATCTTAGCCTGAAGCTTTTCATGTCTTCAAATATCTATTATAACATTTTTTTTTTGCTTTTCAGAGAATAGTATAACAAATTTATTTACCTCTTAGGACGGCTGATTTTAACATTTTTTTAGGGTCAATAACCTCAGTCCAAAGCTCTTTATCCCTAATAAATACTTATAATAACCTCTTATATTTTTATTTTGAGGTAAAATATGAACAAAGCTCATCAATTCGCTACGAATCAATGCGAATATTTAAACCTCGCAGTAAAGGTATGAATAAGATAGTTAGGATCGCTTGTTATAATTTTTTTTTTAAAGAAAGAAAGGCCGAAAAAATCGCAAATATATATCTACCACTTGCTGATAGAGATCAAGATCTCTTAGCATTGATGTAGTAACTAACTCGCTTATTTCTTATAATTTTCTAGACTGAGTTATATTTAAGTATTCGTTAGATAGTATGTGGAGTTGAAAACACCTGCATGAAATGCGGCATATTTTCAACTATTAAAATATGAAATGATCCAAGCCGAATCTGAGCCACTAAATAGCTCAGATTTCGAATTGAAGGTATGCCGCATTTCATGCAGGTGTTTTCAACTCCACATACTATCTAAGAGAACAGTTAGGTTTATATGGAAACTCGAAATCTTCGCTTGACGCGTAGACGCGTACTATTAACCGACCATCTCTCAAATATTCCTCAGTTTTCGAATTTTGGCTTTAGATATCGCAATATAGATGACAACCATAAAACAAGTCCCTTAATCTGATTCCAATTTCAAATTTCTTACGATATCCTTATTATGATGTTTTTTTTTTTTGTAGTATAGTATATATTCAAACTCAGCCGATTGCCATTCAATCATAGTGCTATAATCTGCGATGTTTTCAGTTGAGTAAGGTTAGGGCAAGGGGGATACCACTTCTTAATTTTGACATACATTCTAGAAACCATTAAGTCCTTCTACAAATATGTTTCGTAAAGTAAGTTTAGGATACTTTGAGTCATCCCACCAACCTAGACATTTCAATTCGAGTCAAAAATGAGAGCAATTTCTGCTGAGAAATGAAATGAAAATGAGAAATCAATTATCGTACACGACCATTAACTACTACAAATAAATTTCGGAAATTCTTTGACAAAAACGTAACAGCATTCTTAGATAACTATTGAAAGGGTTATTATTTCTTTCAGCTGATTTTTTGCTTTAATTAATCAGGTAAATGGTAACATAAGTGAATAAGCTATACTAGTCGCTTGAATTAATATGTTTTTCTACTATTACAATTCTCAAATGATTAATCATTTATATTATCAAATTAAATAGCAGTTACGTAGTTCTATAAAACCAAGGAGCAGCTTGGAAGGGACTATCGCAATTTCGGGTGACTTTTCTCCCAGTGTAACTGATGTGAGTTAATGGTCCTCGACCCAAAATAACTGAGTAACTGCCTCACAAAATGCCTGACTAACTGACTGCTTGACAGAGGAGCTTATTTCTCCACAACATGTCAACGGCAGGCAGCGGCTCTTCGGTCAGCGCCATATGAGAATAAGCAGCATGTTGAATATAGTACGAGCATGCAAACCGAATACTAGAGAGAGTGCAGTGCCACTCTGGAGGAGTGCGTAACTGAGCGCTTAATGGGAGGAAGATGGAGACGTGTACAAATGCATGAATAAGATATATGTTGAAATGTCAAACATAATGAAAGACAAATAGCAGAGCAAAACTGCAGCCAGAATGGAGAAAGAAAACTAGGCTTTAGAGAGAGTGAGAGAAGAGAAGTAGATGGAAATGGAATAATGTTTGCGGGGTTGCATTAATATATATGGCTTTGTGAAATTACAGTTGGCATTATGCATTTATGCAAGTACATATTTTTATACGTATGTATGTATGAATATTATTTACAGTTTAAACTGTGTGCCGCTGACATAGTTTCAGCTTGAAGCAATCCCAAGTCAGAATATATGTACGTCTCTAAATAAATATTTTTCACGCTTTCAGCCATCTGTAGTGACACCGTTGCTATTATACACCTACATGTGTTCAAATATAGTACAAATAAATATAATGCAACAACAAAAATATTTTGTTTTGCAAGTGAGCGCATAAAAGGTCCAAAATGAATTAAAAATATGAAATTGTATGAATGTGTATATATAATATGTTTGTGTATATTTAAATCTATTTATTTATGAATGAATGTATGAGAGTATGTATGCATGTAAGTCAAAGTTGCAAAATGGAAAGTAAATCGAAACTAAAAATCTCTTTGACATACAAAGAGTTAGTGTGTGCACGAGTATTAGGCCGTCCGTTATTTACCAAATTGATTTGTTTAGCAAACGCCTTCTAAAGTTTCAACTTTCGCCTTAAATAAATTTACTTTTACTCGTCACTTGTATTTTATATGGGAGTCTTTGATCATTTCCATTAAATTTCTTTGATCATTTCGATTAAATTTCTATTGAGATAAGAAAATAATGCTACAACTTTAAAGAGAAGAATTTCTAACACAAAATTTGGCGCTTTTCAAAAAATACTCAAATTTTTTTTTCTATAAAAATATATTTTTATGGTTTATACGAAGTAAATTTTATTTATGAGAAGAGCTGAGTATTCATACAAGTGGCCTCATAAATTCGGTATTGCTCATACGACATGGTGTACTTTTTTGCAGACTACAAAAGCTTGCCGTAGACTATCACCTTTTGAAATTTGTAAATTTATTTTTTAATGCAAGAGACCAGAGAAACGTCAGCCAAAACATCAACTTGGTAAATAGCGGACACCCTAATATACATATGTGTTTGCAACATGAATGTAAATGCGGAAGAGGAATTTATAAAATATGCCCACACGATGAATGGAAAAAATGCAAAATTCATAGTGGGGTCAGATGCTCCAAGATTAAATAAGACATCACTGCACGAAATGTTATTGAATATACATACATGTATGTATGTTTGCATATGTAGCGTGGTGAGCTTATTTTGAAACCAGTAGGTGATTATGATTAATATCCTACATTTCAGCGACAAGTGACAGGGACAGCGGCAGCCGAACCAACAGCAGTCAATTTAATGTTTGCGGGGAATCCCTGTTAAGCGCACACATACCCACAAACATGCACCCTGTCACATACTCTCACTGAGGCGCATACAGACTGGCTTAAGCTGCATATACATTACAAGCAGCCACTCATGTATGATTATGCCAGCGCTTAAGTGCAAAGAGTCAAGTGCTGACATTCGTTAGTTATAGTATGTATGAAGCCATCACTTTCTGACATAAATGTATACATATACATAAATACTTTTAATCATATGCTGCTACTACATGACCGCATAAATGAGGTGAAGTGGCTTGGCTGGCTTGTAAGCAGAAGCGTAAGCAGGAAATGCGCGCTTACAGACTCGCTGTCACACTGAGCATTGTTGCTGGTGTACTTGTTGTAGGCATTTAATATTCATTGAAAATTTTCGCTATGCAATCTAATGACGGCAGAAGAATATTGTGAAAGTAACGCAATCGTTGAAAAGAGGAAGAAAGCACCCTCAAGGGTCTATTATTTAATGGATGGGTCAAGGAATGGAGCCTATATTAGCACATTACGGGTACCAGTTTACTAAGGAAAATTTGATGTAACATGTTTTGATCATGGTGCGCTAAGTGCGTATATCATTGAGGTAATTTTTAAAGTCAAAAAGTGGCAACTCTAATAAAAATCCAACGAAAAAAATCATAATCGGAGGCTTATTATTAATATATCAACACCCATTACTTATGTATGAACGAAATAACATTATAAACTAGTTTATTTAATATTGCAAGGGTTGCCGTTTTTTAAAATTAATTGATTTTAAATAACCTTGATGTGTTAACTTGTTTAATTTAATGAGACAATAGCATATTTAATATCAAATGAATGCTTAAAATTTAAATAAAATTGTAAATATGTATGTATATGAAAATATTCCTATCTCGCAAAGCAGCTTTGGCGTTTTCTAATATTTATAGTACTTGTAGTGCTGATCACATGGTTTTCTCTGGCGCAAGCAATAAATAATAATTGTTTTGACGTAACTAATGTTAAAATCAAAATTTTTTAATTCCATTATATACTTGAGAATTGCTTCTAAAAAGACTTTAAACAATTTTCTACATTAAGATATCCAACTGTGGTATGACTTAGGGTATCGAAATAAAGGAGATATCTGTGGGCTAAACATTTTGAAAGATATGGCCTTGACCTCGCCATCTAAAAGGTTTAATGTTCATATCTCACAAACCACTTAAGATACGATAACCCTTAACCCTTAAGCACCCTCTCCAACAAGACAAATATGGATGAAATCTGTTGATAACTTCGCTTATAACTTATCACGATAAATCAATAACTAAACACACGAGAGTCATTTTCACCCTATATGAGACGGCTTTATGGTAGCCAGTGTCAAAATGGGACGATGGGTATGGCACCGCCCACATTTACGAGAAAATTCATGTCGCAGGACCTGCTCTACCTTATGACCAAAATTTGTGCAAGTGGAATCAGAACTATTCAAGCTTACAAATACCAAACATATGGAGCGCAGTCTTTATTGCAAATTTCTTTTCGAAAATATGGGTCAACCTGTGAGATATACTATTGAAATTCTCATTAAAATTTCCCGGCCTTGATCCTTGAAAGTTGTGAGAGTATAAAATGTTCGATTTCACCCGAACTTCGCTTTTCCTCACTTCTTTAATATGTATTAAATAATGCTTTTAGATTTATTAAATTTTTTCTAAAAAATATTTGAAATCGAATAATTAAATTGAATATTTATTTTAAATAAGCCCTTCACGTTAATAATCTGGCTTGCTGATATCTTATTCTAACCCCCCACATTTTGGGTAGGATTAACTGCATGCACTTACTTTGAGAACTTATCCAAATACTCTAATATGTATATTAGGGTGATTCAAAAAAAAATTTTTTGAGTTATAAAATTCATAAGAAATAAAAAAACTTCCCAAAATAATCAAACTTCAACCGTTAATATCTTTTAAATTTTGAAAAAAATCATAAGAGACCATATTTCAGAAATTCAATTTCCTACAAAACCTAATTAATAAGATATATATTGGAAGCGATAATAAAGTTATGATATGGGAAAAATAGAAAAGTTAGGCGGAGACCTTCCCGTTACAATTAAAAGCTCATATTTATTTAGATAGGAACCTATTTTTGCGAGTACCAATTGAACAAAAAAAAAAAAAAATTTGAATCACCCTAATGTATATATCTACATAAAGTTATGAAATCAAGTTGGGAGGAATATTTATAAAGCAACATGAATACAAACTTATTTGCATCTCTAACAAACTTATAAGCTTGGTATAGTTCTGACAGCCAGCAGTCCAAGAGGGCAAATACGGATGTGTCATAACACAACAGCATGCACAACAGCATGCAAAATTATATCATTATATACACAAACAGACAAAACCCAAGCTGAGACGAAACGATTTGAAGAGCGTGGCTTTATACGCCCGCTAAAGCAGGGGAGGAGAGTGACAGGTAGAGTCTGCAAACTAAATATATCTGCTTATAAGTATATACAAATGTGTGTATGTGTGATTGGATAATCAGTGAGTCAGTGAGTAAATTTTGCGCGTCATCTGAGTAAACCACCGAGGAAGCACTAATAATGGTGGGGCAGGTTCATATATATTTGGATGGGTGTGAGTTTACATACATCTGTGTGTATGAAAATAGCTTTGCGTTTGTGTTTTCTCTCTGCTTAAGAGCAGCCACTTGCAGTTTATGGCATGAATAGCTTACTTTGCCACATAATTTTCATTTGGCATTCATTGTACTACTATAAGGGCTATCCAGGTTAGGTCGTCTTATGTCTAAGCAGTGTCTGCTGACATAATATGCCACACAACAAAAACAAGTCAATAAAGCTTATAAAAGGTGGCTGCAGGATAGCCATAGGCAGTTGAAAGTGTTGCAAGATTGCCTGAGAGGAATGCCAGAAAGTCAAAGTCAAGTGCCACAACGATTAGGAAAAGATACATGAATGCATATGTGTGTAGATATGTTTATATGGATACAACTTTGGAAAAAAATATTCTCATATAAATTTTCGCACTCTAGAAAGGTCGTCTTAGTTTTTTTCCTTAAAATCATTTCTTTCAAACCTATAAGCAGTTACATTAATATATCAAATGTATTGAGCATTCATACAAGCGCCTTATAAAATCTGCGTTACTCATACGACGTGGCGTACTGCAAGTATACATACCTAATACACTTGATGTATAATTTTAATGGCGCATAACTTTTTGAACAGATATGTAGTTAATCATAGTTTTCTCAAAAACGTAAGGTTACTTGTTTCATGCAAAATATCCAAAAATCACTTTAATGTACATGGAAAAATTAATATATGATTTAAAGAGGCAAACAAACGGGCACCTCTCTAAAGTACATACATATAAAACTATATAGTATTTGAATGCCTGTCGTTTTGGTCTCTTTAACATTTATAATTTTGGCGAACGCAGAAGCACATCAAACAAACATATAACGATCTGAAACCTCATAAACGAAGTCATCTCTAAGCAGATTAAAATGCTCAAAGCTTTTAAGCACTACTGCAGTGATTTCTCGCTTTTAGTCAAATGTACATACATATATGACAGTGAAAACGTCTATATATGTACATTTTGCAACAACAACACAATGGCCGGCATGTACACTAAACAACGCAGTTGTCCATTTTGCATGTACACAATTTCGTCTAATACCTTTCTTTAACATTTAATATTTTGTTCAAAGTGAAATTTTTTGCAAAAAATAAGTAAATAGGTAAATATTTTTGCTTTAAATTATCACTTGTTATTACAAATGATATAATAGAGCTATAATATGTAGCTATTTTATGCATTTGTAAAATATATCAAGTTTTTTAACTGTGAATAATTTTACATTTTATATATTAGTGGCATCACCACTCTACCTCCTCTTTCTATCTTCCATTCTACTGTCAACTCTACTGTCGTCCTACTGTCGTTCAAAAATCAAATTGAAGTTAGCGAGAACGACAACTGCCGGCCTGCAAAATGCAGCTGTCAAAAAGTTTTTAAGAACGTGTGTATTTTAATATTTGACAGATGTAGTTTGCAGTCTGTCGTAGCCATTGTGTTTACACTTTCACTACCAAATTGCGGTCGGGCAAATAATTGCATTGAGAGAGCGAGAGAGTAAGTAAATGAGTGTGTTTTAGTTATGAACTTTTTGGCAAATTGACCATAATCAAATCAATGGCACTGCATGCTGGCATCAAGCGCGCTTTCCCAAAATTCATGGCTAGCTAACTTTATGAACAAAGTGCACTTTGAACACCACTCAACCACATTTAAAGCGAATTGCGAAAACTTCGAATGAAAAGCGAGTGGTGAGAGTGCAGATATATGCAAATATATATATATTTTTCATATTAAAAAATGTTTAATAAAATTAAGCTAAAGGCTGAAAGTTAGTTCTAGCATTTACACACATGCGTACATATATAAGTATAGAATCATATTTATATGTATATACTATAAGCATATGTGATCCTATGTGGCATGCGCGCCACTACGAGAGGTAGTATGTCAGTTGCGCCTGCCACATGGATTCTTTGGATAAGCGATTACTCATACGAAATGTTGGCCCAACTCCAGTGCAAAGTTTTCAGGCACATCGCTTTATTGCTTTTTCGTGTGTGCACGCAGCGGCTCACATGCACTCGTGTCGATGGAGTTATGGCTTCTGAGTTCGACAGATTCATAAGTTGAGTTTAACCCTTTCAGAGATTTAACAACTGAAAAAGGTTGGAATTGGAATGCTTTGTAGAGCCATGTAGTAAATTTTGATTTCTCTGCGTGGAGAAAAATTCGAAATGCTTTTTTCTCTGTATCCTGATTGGCTTGCTGACATATTACGAGATCTACATGATACCAAATATATTCGTATACATATTTCAGTTGTGAGCATCAATGGTTTTTTTCTGATCATTGGCCTATCTATATAATGCAACTCAGATTGTTGAAAACATATATAGTGTATTCTATCATGAACACTTCATAGTATACGAGTATATGTATTGTTTATTTTCCTTTAAAAAGTGAGCTAATTAAGGTCTTCGTCCAGTGTGCCGTCTCTAAATACCAAATGTGCTGCACTTACTAAAGATTCCATCATAATTGAGCATGACAAATTTTAAAATTTGCTCTTTGTATTATTTTTTGCATTTGTGCGCTTTTTTGTGGATTTGGCTGGCCTCTTTTATTATTAAAAATCTCAAACAATGTCTAGTCGCCCGCTTATGATGGCCCAGCTTTTCTAGCCCTGTGGGGCAAACTGTGCTAAGCGACAAATTTACGATGTAATTTGATTGAGAGAACATGACTATGCGTGTATGTGTTCTTGTGTCTGTGTGTGGCAATAATAAACAAAGCATGAAAAGCCCATGATTGTGGGCTAAACGCTTTTTTATGACGAAATGGCAAATATGCAGCGTTAAAGCTGACACAGTTGTGGATTCATAAAAACATTTTACACAACAACAATAAAAAACACAAAACAACAATGTATAACACTTTAATAGGAATTAACAACTCTATTAAAGAACAGTAAATTTGCGACAACAAATAACAGTAAAATAGAAATAACAAGTAAGGAAGGGCTAAGTTCGGGTGTCACCGAACATTTTATACTCTCGCATGATAAAGTGATAATCGAGATTTCATTATCCGTCATTTACATATTTTTCAAATACCGTATTTTTGTAAAGTTTTATTCCGCTATCATCATTGGTTCCTAATGTATATACTCGTATACGCCCAATTTCAATTTTTAAAAAAAGCCTGGATACAGCTTCCTTCTGCCATTTCTTCCGTAAAATTTAGTGTTTCTGACGTTTTTTGTTAGTCGGTTAACGCACTTTTAGTGATTTTCAACATAACCTATGTATGGGAGGTGGGCATGGTTATTATCCGATTTCTTCCATTTTTGAACTGTATATGGAAATGCGTGAAGGAAACGACTCTATAGAGTTTGGTTGACATAGCTATAGTAGTTTCCGAGATATGTACAAAAAACTTAGGAAGGGGCGGGGCCACGCCCACTTTTCCAAAAAAATTACGTCCAGATATGCCCCTCCCTAATGCGATCCTTTGTGTCAAATTTCACTTTAATATCTTTATTTATAGCTTAGTTATGACACTTTATAGGTTTTCGGTTTCCGCCATTTTGTGGGCGTGGCAGTAGGCCGATTTTGCCCATCTTCGAACTTAACCTTCTTATGGAGCCAAGGAATACGTGTTCCAAGTTTCATCATGATATCTCAATTTTTACTCAAGTTACAGCTTGCACGGACGGACGGACGGACAGACAGACGGACGGACAGACGGGCGGACAGACAGACATCCGGATTTCAACTCTACTCGTCACCCTGATCACTTTGGTATATATAACCCCATATCTAACTCTTTTAGTTTTAGGACTTTCAAACAACCGTTATGTGAACAAAACTATAATACTCTCGTTAGCAACATTGTTGCGAGAGTATAAAAATAAAATGATACAAAGTGCTTAAATGACAACACACATACACATGTAAGTACTCAGAACAGCATATATGTATGTATGTAGGCTAAATATTATGAGACGGCAGCTTTTCATTTGGCTGCTATTGTGGAGAATATGATATTATAATTGTATATTTGTATATGTGTGTATCTTCATACACATTTCCAAAACAAATAAAACTAAGCTTGCAATGAACTCAAATAATTTCAACTTTCATGCATCTGCGTATGGGTGTGTGCGTATGTCAGCAGTTTGTAGTGCCATAAAGTATTTGAACAAATTTCCTTAATTTATTTAGAAGCAATTTAATTTTATAACTGTACCATAAATGTTTGTTTTTCATTGCAGCAATTCCATAATGAATGGCAACAAATTATTCAAAGCTCAAAGACATACATACATACATATGTATATTTATAGTAAATATTTATATTTCATAGCTAGCATATTTGCTAAATATTTAAACAGTTACTTGTGTATTATCACACAAATAAATTTGCAGAAGTATTTTATGAAATTCCACATAACATTATACAGTGATGTGCGATGAAATAGAGCCAGTGCTATCGAAATTATTTAAATTAACAAATCATATAAAAATTCACTTTTTGCATTTATTCCTTCAATAGGTAAAAAAGAACAACTTATGAGACGTATATTAAAAAACAAATTAAACATCTTAAGTCTAAAACATAAACGAAAAAATTCAAAATTCATTGGTATATCTTATTTCAGCTGTGACTTGAAATAGAGCCAAAAGTAATTATTCAATTTCAGTCGTATCTCATGACCTGAAATCAAAAATTTTTATGAAATAATTTAAAGAAACGATGCAACTATGTTAAATCTTACTTCAATATTTAGTGCAGTATCCTTTATTTTTTATAACTGCTGAGCAACGCCTGGGCATCGAATCCACTAGATTCTGGCACTTAGCAGCTGGAATTTGCTCCCATGCGTCCTTCACTAGTATATCCAAAGGGCATCTTTATTTGTATGGATTTTTTTCCTCTAAGAGCCACTTTAACCTCTCGCCACAAATTTTCAATTGGGTTTAGATCTGGCGACTGTGGCGGCCAGCATAAAACTTGGATGTTATTTTGACTAAACCATTCTTTTGCCCGCTTCGATGTGTGTTTTGGGTCGTTATCTTGCTGGAACACCCATCGCAGCGGCATGTTAAGCTCTGCGTAAGGCAAAGGCAGTTTCATTCAAAATTCTAGTGTACTGCAAGGCATCCATTGTACCTTCTATCCGAAATAGAGGACCAGTCCTTTAATTTTTGATAAATATCATACCATTATACTCCCACCGCCATGTTTTCTCGTTTTTACATGATATATAGGGCAGAATTCGGTATTGGTTTGGGCCTTCGATGTAAGACTGCCTCGGTCAGATTAAATAAATTCACTTTTGTTTCATCTGACCAAAGAATGTTTCGCCACTTACACGCTGGCCAATTCACATGATCCTCGGCAAATTTTAACCGATATTTGTTTACGTTTGCTTTGGTCAGAAATTTTTTCCTATTGAAACGAGCTGTTTTAGATGTAATTCTTCATTAATCTCTCTTTGATTAACAGTTTTCTAATTGTTGAAGTATCCACATCCAAAGAAAACTGTTTTTTGAGTGCGGAAGAGGTCACAAACGGATCTTTTTTAACGTGACGCAGGACAACCATTTTTTTTGAGCAGCCAACTAATCCAGCTATTTCTCTTTGACTTTTTCCTTGCTTTCTTAAATTTTTTATCAATTTTCTGCATTCAGGGCTGCAGTGTTTGGCTCTACCCATTTTTAGACCTAAAAAGAACTAAACCCCCAAATTTACTCCAAATTCAAAAAACTAGAAACCTTTACTCACGTTTGCCAGAAAATTATATTGTATAAATATGTTTTAATGTCACTAAAAGTTTTACTTTATCGGTTGGCTCTATTTTAACGCACACGTTGCTGCACAGTTAATAGCACATTTTCACTGATTTGTTAAAAATGAACGCGAAGTTGAATTCAGAAGTAACGGGAAAATATACACAGACGATGTGAGTACTGAACTACAGTTAGTTCATGTCATGTTAGATTCTTAAAAAAATTTAAGTGCAATAATATCATCAGAAAATGTATGGCTTTATTTCATCGCACATCACTGTATATGTAGCTTATTCACGTGTACATAATAATACAATGTATATGTTCGTGTCTGTGAGTGTGCCTAAGTGACACAGTCATACACTGAAAATACTTACATTTAACCACAGGCAGTCATCAGTCAGTTTTGTACAATACGATATTTAAACTGATTACGTTAAATCTCCAGTTTCGCTGAAAGGTTTAGGGGTAATTCCTCTTTATTTTCTATATTTATTTATATTTCAAATTTTTCGCGAACATTATACTTATGTACATATAGTATATTTTCTGATATTTGAAAAACAAAATCATTTGAGGACTTAATGATGAAGTCATTCATTCACTTATTACTTAAATTCGCATAAATCTCGAACAAATGTGCGTTGTCACTGAGCCTTCGGAAATTCGAACGTATGTCCACAAAAGCTGTCAACGAATGTCTTTTTGTTTGTGCGCATTATTTATAGAATTAGTGTGAATAATTTGTCTGCATTGAATATGCAATAATGCTTTTATAATACAAATAATCTATAAATTTATTGAAAGGCGCTATTTTTTTTTTAATTTGGCAGTTTATCCGAAATTGTATTTATGGGGATCTTATTTGTGGTGAGGAATAGAAAATTGTCTCGTTTATGAGGATCATTTAGTCATAGTCATTTTATTTGTTTACTCACCCTCTATTATGTGGGAATATACCTTAAGATATACAATATATCTCACACTATGATTAGAAAGCTTACCTGAAATGAAAAGAAAAAGCAAGGTTATTAAAGAATTAAACAAATATACATTTTTTTAATATACAATACAATCGATTATTTCCTTATATAATAAAATATTATTATTTTTAAATATTACTTCTTAAATGATTTTGTTATAATTTATGAAAGAAAATTGCAGTATTTGAAGAATAGAATGTTCACCAGAGACCAATGAAAATTAATAATTGGACAAAGCTTCACAGCTGAATATTGGCTCATGATGTCTATCAGAGATTTTTAATATGCAAATTCGACAACAACGATTGTTGGGCCGTTTTGATGCCAATATGATGTTGATGTTTTTTAGAGTTATTTGAAAGATTGATACTATAAGTTATGTGTGTCCAATAAGGGCGGCGCTTTTTATCAATGTTATAGTCAAAATAGTAAGTCGTGGATCAAACTCAATAAAAACGTTATAATATACTGTCCATAGCTACAGGATGGGCCAAAAGAAACCAAGGGGTGTAAAAGTTTAATAACTTTTTCGTTTATTAATTTTTTTTTATTTTTTCTTTCAGATACCGATACCGCTCGGCTTATGATAAAAAATTTGTTACGTCCTGCTCTTGAAAACAGACCTAGTATGTGGTTTCAGCAGGACGGAGCTACTTACTGCCCGAGACACAATTTTTTAAGTCAAATTTTTGGAGGGCGAATAATTTAAAGAAATTCGGAAATTATTTAGCCAGCGCGATCGCCAGATTTGACAGCACCCGACTATTTTCTTTGGGGTTATTTGAAGGAGCGAGCGTATGTGAACAAGCCAGAGACAATCCTTGAACTCAAGGCAAACATTGGTGCTGAAATTCGAACACTACACTACAGCCACCAGTTTTGAAAGATGTTATGGAAAATGCTCTAAAAAGAGCCCATCAGTGCGAAGCTGAAAACGGCGGTCATTTAGGGACATTATTTTTCATACTTAGTGTAAAAAATTTCCCTTTTTTATATTATATAATCTGAAAGAAAAAATAAAAAAAAATTAATAAACGAAAAAGTTATTAAACATTTAGACCCCTTGGCTTCTTTTGGCCCACCCTGTATATGAATAGGTGAATGTTGGGTTAGTTACACATATTTTTCTCCCTGTTGATGTTTGCTTATTTTAACAATATTTATCCCTAATAGCAAAATAGCTAATAATTTACCGCCTTAACCTCTAAATATTTTCTGAACAAAAGAGGCACTGTTTCTCAAACAAATTGCACACTTTATTTTATTTTTTTAATTTTTTGCATTTCATTTAATAAGTCCACTGCCTAATATTGACTAAGACTTCATAACAACTCTTAACTCTAGCATAAACGGATTGAAATTTAGCTTTAAAAATATATACTATATATTGAGTTAATATATTTGAAAGATATTAACTTAAAGACTACAGGTGTATGGTATAAAGCATCAAAGATAACAGCCAATTGAGATATATATTTTAAAATCAGTGAGAATTTTTTGAAAAATTATCAATTCATCATCCCTCAGTAATAGTACCAACCGGGCATTTCGAAGCTCATCGTTATCCCATCAGTACACTGATACTTCAGAAGATTGCCAGGCTTTGTTTGGCTCGTATTGGATAAAGAGCGGTTAGATTTTTATGAATGAGATGAAGATTATTTATATTATAATAACTTCTGAATTAGACCCGCGGTCGACTTCAAATAGCATAACATAATACGTTTGGCTTGTAGGAAATTATAAGGTTTAGTAAACAGTAATCCAATAATTTTCTGTTAGATGAAAGCTCCCATAAAGCTCTTGCCGCGCCTCCTTAACTCTCCGATTACAATCCATCTTTATTAATAAATCCTTTAGCCATAAAAGCAAAGAATATTTTATTAACTTTAACCCGTCCAAGAATCACAAATAAAAATCCGAACTGTTTGGTACGTAGTTATAACAAAAAGGCCACATAAAATTGATTTACAGCAGCGGACGTGCATTAACACTAATTAAGGAGTTAATCGCAATTACGAAATCACTTTTATTGACAATCACTATTCTGCACACTCATGCTGTACCAAAGTGGTTAGTCGTTAGGCTGGCTCCGCTCAAAGGAAGGTGAGGCAACTCCCACGCCGACATTGTATAAAGCTTGCAACAGTTTGTATAATGTAAATTGTAAAATGTACGTTTATATGTAAGTATGCATGTTTGGGCGCGCTACAAGAATTTGCAATTATAGACGCACATCGACTCGTCAACTGACCAATCAGTCAAGCGGCGATTAAAGCCGCGCACACACTCACACACAGCGGATAATAAACGCGTTGGAGCGAATGAAACTGAAAAGGTGCCAGTGAGAGCTCAAAAGAAGTCAATAACAACTGGTCGACAATTGTGTCCGCGCGCGACCAAAGCAACTCTGCGCAAAGGTAAGTCAACTACACTCAACAGAAGTGTAGTCAATCTAACTGTTGCAAAGTGACCGTAGTTAACAAGTGCCGCCATAGAAGGCAACAATAACAGCAGCAACAAAAGCATCAACCGCGGCTGTGATGACTTCAAGGTGACAATTGTTGTAAACAACAACGTACCAGCAACAACTAACGTCCATATCCGGCTTCGGTGCCTCTATGATGTCTTGCTACAAAAATGCATGTGGCCAGCGGCGTTGCAGGTTCGTGCTTACTCATTTGGGTAAAAGATGGACTAGGAGCATGAACATAAAGCTGCATCGCGCGGTCTTGCGTTGAAACACTGATTGCAACGTGAGCTGTAATTAAGATGTGGCCGCAAGTAGCTCAACCCAAACGGCTGCTTGTGCTTTAAAGCGCGCTTCAGCAACATAAAAACCACGAAAAGTCGGTTAAAATTAAACTTTACTGGAACTTGGTTGGTATCTGCCACGACCTCAATACGCAAGGGCGAAAAACTTTTGATTGTGCTTAATTTATTTAAGTATTTAGCTAATTTGGTGAAGAGAAAAACTAAAAGCGGCTGATTGAAAGACCTAACAACTACAACAAAATTACGAAAATCACTATAAAACGTAATATGAGTAGTTGATTGAGAGCAAGAGTGAGCACAGAAGTGAGTTGAAGCTTAGTATGAGCTTTATGTAGTGATAACATTGATAGGAAGGAGTGAGTGAACGATTTTTCGGTAAAAGTAGAATAAGCATAAAGTAACATAAAGTTTTATAGTGTTATATATGTCGATGGATAAACACGTGCTCCCTTATATTGAATACAAGTGAATGACTTTAGTGTAGCTTTAGATTTAAACATAAATATTGGGAGATTGCGATTGAAAATTGCCAGTAAAAAAGGGACTTAAACTGGTATAATCTTTAGTAAACTACTCATCTCTTGTAAGTTTGTTGGAGCTTTCTCAAAATGTCGAAAAACTATGACAAGAGATGAGTAGTTTACTATCAGTTTAGGTTGGAAATGCAGGCGAGTGTGTAAGGATTAGAAATGGTTCAAAAGCTTAGGGTTACCTGAATTTTAATATTCATTTCACAGGGTCACTACTTGAACACCTTAATACTAAGTAGATTGATTCCTCGAAAGAAGAAAATTATTTCAATCAATCAATCCCAAAAATCATTGTGGTGTCATAAAGTTTCGGATACTAAAACGCTGTTTATAAAAATGGAATTACTTGACGCTTTTTAAGTTCTTGCGGAATGTGTAAAAAAATTATTAATAACTTTGCTGAAAATTTCACTTAACTTAAATAATTAGAGCTTTTTTATGTACCTATCAGCAAATAAATATTTTTGAATAGAATGGTACTGACTGTCAATGGATCAATTTTTGCAAATTGTCACAGGCAAAATAGTAGTGTTTTTAATTTAAACTCATCTTTCTCGAAATATATTTTTTTTAAATGGTATGACTTTCAGTGATATTTTTGGCAAACGTCACATCAAAATTATCATTAGTACGCTCATCTTTCTGAAGTACATAAAGGGCATTCGGTGATTTCTACGATGAGTGAAACTATTCATCAAAGAAGTTCCATTAAATTTCTCGTGCTGAAACGTTCAGAATGTGTTTTTGATTGGTAAAAATTATTCAAAGAAGGTGGAGAACGCGTCCAGGACGGCCATCAACATCAAATGATGATCAAGACATCAATAAAATAAAAGAGTTGGTGCTCGAGAATCGATGAGTAACAGTCAGAAATCTTACTGGCATCACTGAAATATCGGAGGGACCAGTGAATATCATTTTGAAATAATATTTGGGCCTAAGAAAAGTGAAAGCGCGATTGATTAAAAAATCACTAAATTTTTTTAAAAACGGCGTATAAATAACTAATAATTTTAAAATTATGAACATCGTCTTACTATTTTTTGCTCATAGTAGTATATAAATATCTGAGTTTCTTTACATATTCTTATTGTTCACTGCATTCATATAAAATTGTTTTTCTCTTCTGCAGAACAAATTTTTATTCATAAATTTTAGATTTTGTACTATTGATTAAGTTATTTATGCAATTGTTGTTGTTGATGTTGCCATAGTTGATGAATGCCAATTGAACTTTGAGTTTTGCAAATTTAAAGATTTGGTCTTGCAGAACTAATTGACAGTTTCGGCGAAATTTGGTGAATATTTCATTAAAAGCAATTGGGTTAAATTAGAAGGCGGACAAATGTGAATTTATGAGTGTTTAAAAAGATGCTTGAAGTGCAAATGAATAGCAAAAGAAAAATTAAAAAATAAACATTTTTTCGCTTTTGAATTAAAAATTGTTTTAAGAAATCTTCCTTGCTTGACGCACAATGAATGCCAGACTTAACTTCAAAGTAGCAAAAAGCATTTAAAAAGCTATCTAAGTGCCGTAACTTTGCTGATGTATGTGTTATTTGTTATTTTTAGTATATTGCATTTTTTTCTTGCCAAAACCCTAATTTTTTTTTTTTCAAACTTAACCCACTTCAAATACACATCTGCTAAAGAATAACCCTTGTCAAAGCCGCGACCTCAGCGACGCACAGCTGACAGTTATAAATTTTCAATAATAAAAATTACA
>NW_026089966.1:0-28268 GCF_024586455.1 Bactrocera neohumeralis | reverse complement strand
AATGCATTTGTATAAAGTCGATTTTCTTGTATATACACATTTAGCAGTCAATATTGAGTTGCTTTAAATCATTAATTTAACATCTTTAAGTTAATTAACCTTCTTCATCATACTGAAATATCCATAAAGCCATAACGCCAGTGCAGTTGGAAGAATTCGACAATCTTATATTCAGGTATAAAGTCGATTTTCTTGTATATACACATTAAGCAGTCGATGCTGAGTTGCTTTAAATCATTAATTTAACATATTTAAGTTAATTAACTTTTTCTTCACCTTCCTGAAGTTGACATAAAGCCATAACGCCAGTGCAGTTGGAAGAATTCGACAATCTTATATTCAGGTAAAAAGTCGATTTTCTTGTATATACACATTTAGCAGTCGATATTGAGTTGCTTTAAATCATTACTTTAACAACTTTAAGTTAATTAACCTTCTTCATCTTACTGAAGTTGACATAAAGCCATAACGGCAGTGCATTTGGAAGAATTCGATAATCTTATATTCAGGTAAAAGTCGATTTTCTTGTATATACACATTTAGCAGTCGATATTGAGTTGCTTTAAATCATTAATTTAACATCTTTAAGTTAATTTACCTTCTTCATCTTATTGAAGTTGACATAAAGCCATAACGGCAGTGCATTTGGAAGAATTGACATCTTATATTCAGGTATAAAGTCGATTTTCTTGTATATACACATTTAGCAGTCGATATTGAGTTGCTTTAAATCATTAATTTAACATCTTTAAGTTAATTAACCTTCTTCATCTTACTGAAATTGACATAAAGCCATAACGCCAGTGCAGTTGGAAGAATTCGACAATCTTATATTCAGGTATAAAGTCGATTTTCTTGTATATACACATTTAGCAGTCGATATTGAGTTGCTTTAAATCATTAATTTAACATCTTTAAGTTAATTAACCTTCTTCATCTTACTGAAGTTGACATAAAGCCATAACGCCAGTGCATTTGGAAGAATTCGACAATCTTATATTCAGGTATAAAGTCGATTTTCTTGTATATACACATTAAGCAGTCGATATTGAGTTGCTTTAAATCATTAATTTAACATCTTTAAGTTAATTAACCTTCTTCATCTTACTGAAGTTGACATAAAGCCATAACGGCAGTGCATTTGGAAGAATTCGACAATCTTATATTCAGGTATAAAGTCGATTTTCTTGTATATACACATTTAGCAGTCGATATTGAGTTGCTTTAAATCATTAATTTAACATCTTTAAGTTAATTAACCTTCTTCATCTTACTGAAGTTGACATGAATCCATAACGGCAGTGTATTTGGAAAATTTCGATAATCTCATATTCAGTTAAAAAGTCGATTTTCTTGTATATACACATTAAGCAGTCGATATTCCGTTGCTTTAAATCATTAATTTAACATCTTTAAGTTAATTAACCTTCTTCATCTTACTGAAGTTGACATAAAGCCATAACGCCAGTGCAGTTGGAAGAATTCGACAATCTTATATTCAGGTATAAAGTCGATTTTCTTGTATATACACATTAAGCAGTCGATATTGAGTTGCTTTAAATCATTAATTTAACATCTTTAAGTTAATTTACCTTCTTCATCTTACTGAAGTTGACATAAAGCCATAACGGCAGTGCATTTGGAAGAATTCGACAATCTTATATTCAGGTAAAAAGTCGATTTTCTTGTATATACACATTTAGCAGTCGATATTGAGTTGCTTTAAATCATTAATTTAACATCTTTAAGTTAATTTACCTTCTTCATCTTACTGAAGTTGACATAAAGCCATAACGGCAGTGCATTTGGAAGAATTCGACAATCTTATATTCAGGTATAAAGTCGATTTTCTTGTATATACACATTTAGCAGTCGATATTGAGTTGCTTTAAATCATTAATTTAACATCTTTAAGTTAATTAACCTTCTTCATCTTACTGAAGTTGACATAAAGCCATAACGCCAGTGCATTTGGAAGAATTCGACAATCTTATATTCAGGTATAAAGTCGATTTTCTTGTATATACACATTTAGCAGTCGATATTGAGTTGCTTTAAATCATTAATTTAACATCTTTAAGTTAATTAACCTTCTTCATCTTACTGAAGTTGACATAAAGCCATAACGGCAGTGCATTTGGAAGAATTCGACAATCTTATATTCAGGTAAAAAGTCGATTTTCTTGTATATACACATTTAGCAGTCGATATTGAGTTGCTTTAAATCATTAATTTAACATCTTTAAGTTAATTAACCTTCTTCATCTTATTGAAGTTGACATAAAGCCATAACGGCAGTGCATTTGGAAGAATTCGACAATCTTATATTCAGGTAAAAAGTCGATTTTCTTGTATATACACATTTAGCAGTCGATATTGAGTTGCTTTAAATCATTAATTTAACATCTTTAAGTTAATTTACCTTCTTCATCTTATTGAAGTTGACATAAAGCCATAACGGCAGTGCATTTGGAAGAATTCGACAATCTTATATTCAGGTATAAAGTCGATTTTCTTGTATATACACATTTAGCAGTCGATATTGAGTTGCTTTAAATCATTAATTTAACATCTTTAAGTTAATTAACCTTCTTCATCTTATTGAAGTTGACATAAAGCCAAACGGCAGTGCATTTGGAACAATTCGACAATCTTATATTCATAAAGTCGATTTTCTTGTATATACATATCATATATATATATCATTAATTTAACATCTTTAAGTTAATTAACCTTCTTCATCTTATTGAAGTTGACATAAAGCCATAACGCCAGTGCAGTTGGAAGAATTCGACAATCTTATATTCAGGTATAAAGTCGATTTTCTTGTATATACACATTAAGCAGTCGATGCTGAGTGGCTTTAAATCATTAATTTAACATATTTAAGTTAATTAACTTTCTTCACCTTCCTGAAGTTGACATAAAGCCATAACGGCAGTGCATTTGGAAGAATTCGACAATCTTATATTCAGGTATAAAGTCGATTTTCTTGTATATACACATTTAGCAGTCGATATTGAGTTGCTTTAAATCATTAATTTAACATCTTTAAGTTAATTAACCTTCTTCATCTTACTGAAGTTGACATAAAGCCATAACGCCAGTGCAGTTGGAAGAATTCGACAATCTTATATTCAGGTATAAAGTCGATTTTCTTGTATATACACATTTAGCAGTCGATATTGAGTTGCTTTAAATCATTAATTTAACATATTTAAGTTAATTTAACCTTCTTCATCTTACTGAAGTTGACATAAAGCCATAACGGCAGTGCATTTGGAAGAATTCGACAATCTTATATTCAGGTATAAAGTCGATTTTCTTGTATATACACATTAAGCAGTCGATGCTGAGTTGCTTTAAATCATTAATTTAACATGTTTAAGTTAATTAACTTTCTTCACCTTCCTGAAGTTGACATAAAGCCATAACGGCAGTGCATTTGGAAGAATTCGACAATCTTATATTCAGGTATAAAGTCGATTTTCTTGTATATACACATTAAGCAGTCGATATTGAGTTGCTTTAAATCATTAATTTAACATCTTTAAGTTAATTTACCTTCTTCATCTTACTGAAGTTGACATAAAGCCATAACGGCAGTGCATTTGGAAGAATTCGACAATCTTATATTCAGGTATAAAGTCGATTTTCTTGTATATACACATTTAGCAGTCGATATTGAGTTGCTTTAAATCATTAATTTAACATCTTTAAGTTAATTAACCTTCTTCATCTTACTGAAGTTGACATAAAGCCATAAGGCAGAGCATTGGAAGAATTCGACAATCTTATATTCAGGTATAAAGTCCATTTTCTTGTATATACACATTAAGCAGTCGATATTGAGTTGCTTTAAATCATTAATTTAACATCTTTAAGTTAATTTACCTTCTTCATCTTACTGAAGTTGACATAAAGCCATAACGGCAGTGCATTTGGAAGAATTCGACAATCTTATATTCAGGTATAAAGTCGATTTTCTTGTATATACACATTAAGCAGTCGATATTGAGTTGCTTTAAATCATTAATTTAACATCTTTAAGTTAATTTACCTTCTTCATCTTACTGAAGTTGACATAAAGCCATAACGGCAGTGCATTTGGAAGAATTCGACAATCTCATATATTCAGGTATAAAGTCGATTTTCTTGTATATACACATTTAGCAGTCGATATTGAGTTGCTTTAAATCATTAATTTAACATCTTTAAGTTAATTTACCTTCTTCATCTTACTGAAGTTGACATAAAGCCATAACGGCAGTGCATTTGGAAGAATTCGATAATCTTATATTCAGGTATAAAGTCGATTTTCTTGTATATACACATTTAGCAGTCGATATTGAGTTGCTTTAAATCATTAATTTAACATCTTTAAGTTAATTTACCTTCTTCATCTTATTGAAGTTGACATAAAGCCATAACGGCAGTGCATTTGGAAGAATTCGACAATCTTATATTCAGGTATAAAGTCGATTTTCTTGTATATACACATTTAGCAGTCGATATTGAGTTGCTTTAAATCATTAATTTAACATCTTTAAGTTAATTTACCTTCTTCATCTTACTTGAAGTTGACATAAAGCCATAACGGCAGTGCATTTGGAAGAATTCGACAATCTTATATTCAGGTATAAAGTCGATTTTCTTGTATATACACATTAAGCAGTCGATATTGAGTTGCTTTAAATCATTAATTTAACATCTTTAAGTTAATTTACCTTCTTCATCTTATTGAAGTTGACATAAAGCCATAACGGCAGTGCATTTGGAAGAATTCGACAATCTTATATTCAGGTATAAAGTCGATTTTCTTGTATATACACATTTAGCAGTCGATATTGAGTTGCTTTAAATCATTAATTTAACATCTTTAAGTTAATTTACCTTCTTCATCTTACTGAAGTTGACATAAAGCCATAACGGCAATGCATTTGGAAGAATTCGACAATCTTATATTCAAATATAAAGTCGATTTTTTTGTATATACACATTTAGCAGTCGATATTGAGTTGCTTTAAATCAATAATTTAACATATTTAAGTTAATTTACCTTCTTCATCTTACTGAAGTTGACATAAAGCCATAACGGCAGTGCATTTGGAAGAATTCGACAATCTTATATTCAGGTATAAAGTCGATTTTCTTGTATATACACATTTAGCAGTCGATACTGAGTTGCTTTAAATCATTAATTTAACATCTTTAAGTTAATTAACCTTCTTCATCTTACTGAAGTTGACATAAAGCCATAACGGCAATGCATTTGAAGAATTCGACAATCTTATATTCAGGTATAAAGTCGATTTTCTTGTATATACACATTAAGCAGTCGATATTGAGTTGCTTTAAATCAATAATTTGACATATTTAAGTTAATTTACCTTCTTCATCTTACTGAAGTTGACATAAAGCCATAACGGCAGTGCATTTGGAAGAATTCGACAATCTTATATTCAGGTATAAAGTCGATTTTCTTGTATATACACATTTAGCAGTCGATATTGAGTTGCTTTAAATCAATAATTTAACATATTTAAGTTAATTAACCTTCTTCATCTTACTGAAGTTGACATAAAGCCATAACGGCAGTGCATTTGGAAGAATTCGACAATCTTATATTCAGGTATAAAGTCGATTTTCTTGTATATACACATTAAGCAGTCGATATTGAGTTGCTTTAAATCATTAATTTAACATCTTTAAGTTAATTTACCTTCTTCATCTTACTGAAGTTGACATAAAGCCATAACGGCAGTGCATTTGGAAGAATTCGACAATCTTATATTCAGGTATAAAGTCGATTTTCTTGTATATACACATTTAGCAGTCGATATTGAGTTGCTTTAAATCATTAATTTAACATCTTTAAGTTAATTAACCTTCTTCATCTTACTGAAGTTGACAAAAATCTATAACGGCAGTGCATTTGGAAGAATTCGACAATCTTATATTCAGGTATAAAGTCGATTTTCTTGTATATACACATTTAGCAGTCGATATTGAGTTGCTTTAAATCATTAATTTAACATATTTAAGTTAATTTACCTTCTTCATCTTACTGAAGTTGACATAAAGCCATAACGGCAGTGCATTTGGAAGAATTCGACAATCTTATATTCAGGTATAAAGTCGATTTTCTTGTATATACACATTTAGCAGTCGATATTGAGTTGCTTTAAATCATTAATTTAACATATTTAAGTTAATTTACCTTCTTCATCTTACTGAAGTTGACATAAAGCCATAACGGCAGTGCATTTGAAGAATTCGACAATCTTATATTCAGGTATAAAGTCGATTTTCTTGTATATACACATTTAGCAGTCGATATTGAGTTGCTTTAAATCATTAATTTAACATATTTAAGTTAATTAACCTTCTTCATCTTACTGAAGTTGACATAAAGCCATAACGGCAGTGCATTTGGAAGAATTCGACAATCTTATATTCAGGTATAAAGTCGATTTTCTTGTATATACACATTTAGCAGTCGATATTGAGTTGCTTTAAATCAATAATTTAACATATTTAAGTTAATTAACCTTCTTCATCTTACTTGAAGTTGACATAAAGCCATAACGGCAGTGCATTTGGAAGAATTCGACAATCTTATATTCAGGTATAAAGTCGATTTTCTTGTATATACACATTTAGCAGTCGATATTGAGTTGCTTTAAATCAATAATTTAACATATTTAAGTTAATTTACCTTCTTCATCTTACTGAAGTTGACATAAAGCCATAACGGCAGTGCATTTGGAAGAATTCGACAATCTTATATTCAGGTATAAAGTCGATTTTCTTGTATATACACATTTAGCAGTCGATATTGAGTTGCTTTAAATCATTAATTTAACATCTTTAAGTTAATTTACCTTCTTCATCTTATTGAAGTTGACATAAGGTCATAACGCCAGTGCAGTTGGAAGAATTCGGCAATCTAATATTCAATTAAAAAGTCGATTTTTTGTATATACACATTTAGCAGTCGATATTGAATTGCCTTAAATCATTAATTTAACATCTTTAAGTTAATTTACCTTCTTCATCTTACTGAAGTTGACATAAAGCCATAACGGCAGTGCATTTGGAAGAATTCGACAATCTTATATTCAGGTATAAAGTCGATTTTCTTGTATATACACATTTAGCAGTCGATATTGAGTTGCTTTAAATCATTAATTTAACATATTTAAGTTAATTTACCTTCTTCATCTTACTGAAGTTGACATAAAGCCATAACGGCAGTGCATTTGGAAGAATTCGACAATCTTATATTCAGGTATAAAGTCGATTTTCTTGTATATACACATTAAGCAGTCGATATTGAGTTGCTTTAAATCATTAATTTAACATCTTTAAGTTAATTTACCTTCTTCATCTTACTGAAGTTGACATAAAGCCATAACGGCAGTGCATTTTGGGAAGAATTCGACAATCTTATATTCAGGTATAAAGTCGATTTTCTTGTATATACACATTAAGCAGTCGATATTGAGTTGCTTTAAATCATTAATTTAACATCTTTAAGTTAATTTACCTTCTTCATCTTACTGAAGTTGACATAAAGCCATAACGGCAGTGCATTTGGGAGAATTCGACAATCTTATATTCAGGTATAAAGTCGATTTTCTTGTATATATACATTTAGCAGTCGATATTGAGTTGCTTTAAATCATTAATTTAACATATTTAATATTTTAGTTAATTAACCTTCTTCATCTTACTGAAGTTGACATAAAGCCATAACGGCAATTCATTTTAAAGAATTCGACAATCTTATATTCAGGTATAAAGTCGATTTTCTTGTATATATTCATTTAGCAGTCGATATTGATTTGCTTTAAATAATAAATTTAACATATTTAAGTTAATTAACCTTCTTCATCTTACTGAAGTTGACATAAAGCCATAACGGCTGTGCATTTGGAAGAATTCGACAATCTTATATTCAGGTATGAAGTCAATTTTCTTGTATATACACATTTAGCAGTCGATATTGAATTGCCTTAAATCATTAATTTAACATCTTTAAGTTAATTTACCTTCTTCATCTTACTGAAGTTGACATAAAGCCATAACGGCAGTGCATTTGGAAGAATTCGACAATCTTATATTCAGGTATAAAGTCAATTTTCTTGTATATACACATTTAGCAGTCGATACTGAGTTGCTTTAAATCAATAATTTAACATCTTTAAGTTAAATTACCTTCTTAATCTTATTGAAGTTGATATAAAGCCATAACGGCAGTGCATTTGGAAGAATTCGACAATCTTATATTCAGGTATAAAGTCGATTTTCTTGTATATATACATTTAGCAGTCGATATTGAGTTGCCTTAAATCATTAATTTAACATAATTAAGTTAATTAACCATCTTCATCTTACTGAAGTTGACAAAAATCTATAACGGCAGTGTATTTGGAAGAATTCGACAATCTTATATTCAGGTATAAAGTCGATTTTCTTGTACATAAACATTTAGCAATCGATATTGAATTGCCTTAAATCATTAATTTAACATAATTAAGTTAATTAACCATCTTCATCTTACTGAAGTTGACAAAAATCCATAACGGCAGTGTATGCGGAAGAATTCGACAATCTTATGTTCAAGTATAAAGTCGATTTTCTTGTATATACACATTTAGCAGTCGATACTGAGTTGCTTTAAATCATTAACGGCAGTGCATTTGGTAGAATTCGACAATCTTATATTCACGGATAAAGTCCATTTTCTTGTATATACACATTTAGCAGTCGATATTGAGTTGCTTTAAATCATTAATTTAACATCTTTAAGTTAATTTACCTTCTTCATCTTATTGAAGTTGACATAAAGCCATAACGGCAGTGCATTTGGAAGAATTCGATAATCTTATATTCAGGTAAAAAGTCGATTTTCTTGTATATACACATTTAGCAGTCGATATTGAGTTGCTTTAAATCATTAATTTAACATCTTTAAGTTAATTTACCTTCTTCATCTTACTGAAGTTGACATAAAGCCATAACGGCAGTGCATTTGGAAGAATTCGACAATCTTATATTCAGGTAAAAAGTCGATTTTCTTGTATATACACATTAAGCAGTCGATATTGAGTTGCTTTAAATCATTAATTTAACATCTTTAAGTTAATTTACCTTCTTCATCTTACTGAAGTTGACATAAAGCCATAACGGCAGTGCATTTGGAAGAATTCGACAATCTTATATTCAGGTAAAAGTCGATTTTCTTGTATATACATTTTAAGCAGTCGATATTGAGTTGCTTTAAATCATTAATTTAACATCTTTAAGTTAATTTACCTTCTTCATCTTACTGAAGTTGACATAAAGCCATAACGGCAGTGCATTTGGAAGAATTCGATAATCTTATATTCAGGTATAAAGTCGATTTTCTTGTATATACACATTTAGCAGTCGATATTGAGTTGCTTTAAATCATTAATTTAACATCTTTAAGTTAATTTACCTTCTTCATCTTACTGAAGTTGACATAAGGCCATAACGGCAGTGCATTTGGAAGAATTCGACAATCTTATATTCAGGTATAAAGTCCATTTTCTTGTATATACACATTAAGCAGTCGATATTGAGTTGCTTTAAATCATTAATTTAACATCTTTAAGTTAATTTACCTTCTTCATCTTACTGAAGTTGACATAAAGCCATAACGGCAGTGCATTTGGAAGAATTCGACAATCTTATATTCAGGTATAAAGTCGATTTTCTTGTATATACACATTTAGCAGTCGATATTGAGTTGCTTTAAATCATTAATTTAACATATTTAAGTTAATTTACCTTCTTCATCTTACTGAAGTTGACATAAAGCCATAACGGCAGTGCATTTGGAAGAATTCGACAATCTTATATTCAGGTAAAGTCCATTTTCTTGTATATACACATTTAAGCAGTCGATATTGAGTTGCTTTAAATCATTAATTTAACATCTTTAAGTTAATTTACCTTCTTCATCTTACTGAAGTTGACATAAAGCCATAACGGCAGTGCATTTGGAAGAATTCGACAATCTTATATTCAGGTATAAAGTCGATTTTCTTGTATATACACATTAAGCAGTCGATATTGAGTTGCTTTAAATCATTAATTTAACATCTTTAAGTTAATTTACCTTCTTCATCTTACTGAAGTTGACATAAAGCCATAACGGCAGTGCATTTGGAAGAATTCGACAATCTTATATTCAGGTATAAAGTCGATTTTCTTGTATATACACATTTAGCAGTCGATATTGAGTTGCTTTAAATCATTAATTTAACATCTTTAAGTTAATTTACCTTCTTCATCTTACTGAAGTTGACATAAAGCCATAACGGCAGTGCATTTGGAAGAATTCGACAATCTTATATTCAGGTATAAAGTCCATTTTCTTGTATATACACATTAAGCAGTCGATATTGAGTTGCTTTAAATCATTAATTTAACATCTTTAAGTTAATTTACCTTCTTCATCTTATTGAAGTTGACATAAGGCCATAACGGCAGTGCATTTGGAAGAATTCGACAATCTTACATTTAGGTAAAAAGTCGATTTTCTTGTATATACACATTTAGCAGTCGATATTGAGTTGCTTTAAATCATTAATTTAACATCTTTAAGTTAATTTACCTTCTTCATCTTACTGAAGTTGACATAAAGCCATAACGGCAGTGCATTTGGAAGAATTCGATAATCTTATATTCAGGTAAAAAGTCGATTTTCTTGTATATACACATTTAGCAGTCGATATTGAGTTGCTTTAAATCATTAATTTAACATCTTTAAGTTAATTTACCTTCTTCATCTTACTGAAGTTGACATAAAGCCATAACGGCAGTGCATTTGGAAGAATTCGACAATCTTATATTCAGGTATAGAGACCATTTTCTAGTATATACACATTAAGCAGTCGATATTGAGTTGCTTTAAATCATTAATTTAACATCTTTAAGTTAATTTACCTTATTCATCTTACTGAAGTTGACATAAAGCCATAACGGCAGTGCATTTGGAAGAATTCGATAATCTTATATTCAGGTATAAAGTCCATTTTCTTGTATATACATATTAAGCAGTCGATATTGAGTTGCTTTAAATCATTAATTTAACTTCTTTAAGTTAATTTACCTTCTTCACCTTACTGAAGTTGACATAAGGCCATAAAGGCAGTTTGCTTGTATATACACATTAAGCAGTCGACATTGAGTTGCTTTAAGTCATTAATTTAACATCTTTAAGTTAATTTACCTTCTTCATCTTACTGAAGTTGACATAAAGCCATAACGGCAGTCTTCATCTCAGGTATAAAGTCGATTTTCTTGTATATACACATTTAGTCGATATTGAGTTGCTTTAAATCATTAATTTAACATCTTTAAGTTAATTTACCTTCTTCATCTTATTAACATAAAGTAACGGCAGTGCATTTGGAAGAATTCGACAATCTTATATTCAGGTAAAAAGTCGATTTTCTTGTATATACACATTTAGCAGTCGATATTGAGTTGCTTTAAATCATTAATTTAACATCTTTAAGTTAATTTACCTTCTTCATCTTATTGAAGTTGACATAAGGCCATAACGGCAGTGCATTTGGAAGAATTCGACAATCTTATATTCAGGTATAGAGCCGATTTTTTTGTATAAACACATTTAGCAGTCGATACTGAGTTGCTTTAAATCATTAATTTAACATATTTATGTTAATTTACCTTCTTCATCTTCTTGAAGTTGACATAAAGCCATAACGCCAGTGCAGTTGGAAGAATTCGACAATCTTATATTCAGGTATAGAGTCGATTTTCTTGTATATACACATTTAGCAGTCGATATTGAGTTGCTTTAAATCATTAATTTAACATCTTTAAGTTAATTTACCTTCTTCATCTTACTGAAGTTGACATAAAGCCATAACGGCAGTGCATTTGGAAGAATTCGACAATCTTATATTCAGGTATAAAGTCGATTTTCTTGTATATACACATTTAGCAGTCGATATTGAGTTGCTTTAAATCATTAATTTAACATCTTTAAGTTAATTTACCTTCTTCATCTTACTGAAGTTGACATAAAGCCATAACGGCAGTGCATTTGGAAGAATTCGACAATCTTATATTCAGGTATAAAGTCCATTTTCTTGTATATACACATTTAGCAGTCGATATTGAGTTGCTTTAAATCATTAATTTAACATCTTTAAGTTAATTTACCTTCTTCATCTTACTGAAGTTGACATAAAGCCATAACGGCAGTGCATTTGGAAGAATTCGACAATCTTATATTCAGGTATAAAGTCGATTTTCTTGTATATACACATTTAGCAGTCGATATTGAGTTGCTTTAAATCATTAATTTAACATCTTTAAGTTAATTTACCTTCTTCATCTTACTGAAGTTGACATAAAGCCATAACGGCAGTGCATTTGGAAGAATTCGACAATCTTATATTCAGGTATAAAGTCGATTTTCTTGTATATACACATTTAGCAGTCGATATTGAGTTGCTTTAAATCATTAATTTAACATCTTTAAGTTAATTTACCTTCTTCATCTTACTTGAAGTTGACATAAAGCCATAACGGCAGTGCATTTGGAAGAATTCGACAATCTTATATTCAGGTATAAAGTCCATTTTCTTGTATATACACATTAAGTCGATATTGAGTTGCTTTAAATCGTTAATTTAACATATTTAAGTTAATTTACCTTCTTCATCTTACTGAAGTTGACATAAAGTCATAACGGCAGTGCATTTGGAAGAATTCGACAATCTTATATTCAGGTATAAAGTCGATTTTCTTGTATATACACATTTAGCAGTCGATATTGAGTTGCTTTAAATCATTAATTTAACATCTTTAAGTTAATTTACCTTCTTCATCTTATTGAAGTTGACATAAAGCCATAACGGCAGTGCATTTGGAAGAATTCGACAATCTTATATTCAGGTATAAAGTCCATTTTCTTTTATATACACATTAAGCAGTCGATATTGAGTTGCTTTAAATCATTAATTTAACATCTTTAAGTTAATTTACCTTCTTCATCTTACTGAAGTTGACATAAAGCCATAACGGCAGTGCATTTGGAAGAATTCGATAATCTTATATTCAGGTAAAAAGTCGATTTTCTTGTATATACACATTAAGCAGTCGATATTGACTTGCTTTAAATCATTAATTTAAATCATTAATTTAACATCTTTAAGTTAATTTACCTTCTTCATCTTACTGAAGTTGACATAAAGCCATAACGGCAGTGCATTTGGAAGAATTCGATAATCTTATATTCAGGTAAAAAGTCGATTTTCTTGTATATACACATTTAGCAGTCGATATTGAGTTGCTTTAAATCATTAATTTAACATATTTAAGTTAATTTACCTTCTTCATCTTATTGAAGTTGACATAAGGCCATAACGGCAGTGCATTTGGAAGAATTCGACAATCTTATATTCAGGTAAAAAGTCGATTTTCTTGTATATACACATTTAGCAGTCGATATTGAGTTGCTTTAAATCATTAATTTAACATCTTTAAGTTAATTTACCTTCTTCATCTTACTGAAGTTGACATAAAGCCATAACGGCAGTGCATTTGGAAGAATTCGACAATCTTATATTCAGGTAAAAAGTCGATTTTCTTGTATATACACATTTAGCAGTCGATATTGAGTTGCTTTAAATCATTAATTTAACATCTTTAAGTTAATTTACCTTCTTCATCTTACTGAAGTTGACATAAAGCCATAACGGCAGTGCATTTGGAAGAATTCGATAATCTCATATTCAGGTAAAAAGTCGATTTTCTTGTATATACACATTTAGCAGTCGATATTGAGTTGCTTTAAATCATTAATTTAACATCTTTAAGTTAATTTACCTTCTTCATCTTATTGAAGTTGACATAAGGCCATAACGGCAGTGCATTTGGAAGAATTCGACAATCTTATATTCAGGTAAAAGTCGATTTTCTTGTATATACACATTTAGCAGTCGATATTGAGTTGCTTTAAATCATTAATTTAACATCTTTAAGTTAATTTACCTTCTTCATCTTACTGAAGTTGACATAAAGCCATAACGGCAGTGCATTTGGAAGAATTCGACAATCTTATATTCAGGTAAAAAGTCGATTTTCTTGTATATACACATTTAGCAGTCGATATTGAGTTGCTTTAAATCATTAATTTAACATCTTTAAGTTAATTTACCTTCTTCATCTTATTGAAGTTGACATAAAGCCATAACGGCAGTGCATTTGGAAGAATTCGACAATCTTATATTCAGGTATAAAGTCGATTTTCTTGTATATACACATTTAGCAGTCGATATTGAGTTGCTTTAAATCATTAATTTAACATCTTTAAGTTAATTTACCTTCTTCATCTTACTGAAGTTGACATAAAGCCATAACGGCAGTGCATTTGGAAGAATTCGATAATCTTATATTCAGGTAAAAAGTCGATTTTCTTGTATATACACATTTAGCAGTCGATATTGAGTTGCTTTAAATCATTAATTTAACATCTTTAAGTTAATTTACCTTCTTCATCTTACTGAAGTTGACATAAAGCCATAACGGCAGTGCATTTGGAAGAATTCGACAATCTTATATTCAGGTATAAAGTCCATTTTCTTTTATATACACATTAAGCAGTCGATATTGAGTTGCTTTAAAAATCATTAATTTAACATATTTAAGTTAATTTACCTTCTTCATCTTACTGAAGTTGACATAAAGCCATAACGGCAGTGCATTTGGAAGAATTCGACAATCTTATATTCAGGTAAAAAGTCGATTTTCTTGTATATACACATTTAGCAGTCGATATTGAGTTGCTTTAAATCATTAATTTAACATATTTAAGTTAATTTACCTTCTTCATCTTACTGAAGTTGACATAAAGCCATAACGGCAGTGCATTTGGAAGAATTCGACAATCTTATATTCAGGTATAAAGTCGATTTTCTTGTATATACACATTTAGCAGTCGATATTGAGTTGCTTTAAATCATTAATTTAACATATTTAAGTTAATTTACCTTCTTCATCTTACTGAAGTTGACATAAAGCCATAACGGCAGTGCATTTGGAAGAATTCGACAATCTTATATTCAGGTATAAAGTCGATTTTCTTGTATATACACATTTAGCAGTCGATATTGAGTTGCTTTAAATCAATAATTTAACATATTTAAGTTAATTAACCTTCTTCATCTTACTGAAGTTGACATAAAGCCATAACGGCAGTGCATTTGGAAGAATTCGACAATCTTATATTCAGGTATAAAGTCGATTTTCTTGTATATACACATTTAGCAGTCGATATTGAGTTGCTTTAAATCATTAATTTAACATCTTTAAGTTAATTAACCTTCTTCATCTTACTGAAGTTGACATAAAGCCATAACGGCAGTGCATTTGGAAGAATTCGACAATCTTATATTCAGGTATAAAGTCGATTTTCTTGTATATACACATTTAGCAGTCGATATTGAGTTGCTTTAAATCATTAATTTAACATATTTAAGTTAATTTACCTTCTTCATCTTACTGAAGTTGACATAAAGCCATAACGGCAGTGCATTTGGAAGAATTCGACAATCTTATATTCAGGTATAAAGTCGATTTTCTTGTATATACACATTTAGCAGTCGATATTGAGTTGCTTTAAATCATTAATTTAACATATTTAAGTTAATTAACCTTCTTCATCTTACTGAAGTTGACATAAAGCCATAACGGCAGTGCATTTGGAAGAATTCGACAATCTTATATTCAGGTATAAAGTCGATTTTCTTGTATATACACATTTAGCAGTCGATATTGAGTTGCTTTAAATCATTAATTTAACATCTTTAAGTTAATTTACCTTCTTCATCTTACTGAAGTTGACATAAAGCCATAACGGCAGTGCATTTGGAAGAATTCGACAATCTTATATTCAGGTATAAAGTCGATTTTCTTGTATATACACATTTAGCAGTCGATATTGAGTTGCTTTAAATCATTAATTTAACATATTTAAGTTAATTTAACCTTCTTCATCTTACTGAAGTTGACATAAAGCCATAACGGCAGTGCATTTGGAAGAATTCGACAATCTTATATTCAGGTATAAAGTCGATTTTCTTGTATATACACATTTAGCAGTCGATATTGAGTTGCTTTAAATCAATAATTTAACATATTTAAGTTAATTTACCTTCTTCATCTTACTGAAGTTGACATAAAGCCATAACGGCAGTGCATTTGGAAGAATTCGACAATCTTATATTCAGGTATAAAGTCGATTTTCTTGTATATACACATTAAGCAGTCGATATTGAGTTGCTTTAAATCATTAATTTAACATCTTTAAGTTAATTTACCTTCTTCATCTTACTGAAGTTGACATAAAGCCATAACGGCAGTGCATTTGGAAGAATTCGACAATCTTATATTCAGGTATAAAGTCGATTTTCTTGTATATACACATTTAGCAGTCGATATTGAGTTGCTTTAAATCATTAATTTAACATCTTTAAGTTAATTTACCTTCTTCATCTTACTGAAGTTGACATAAAGCCATAACGGCAGTGCATTTGGAAGAATTCGACAATCTTATATTCAGGTATAAAGTCGATTTTCTTGTATATACACATTTAGCAGTCGATATTGAGTTGCTTTAAATCATTAATTTAACATCTTTAAGTTAATTTACCTTCTTCATCTTACTGAAGTTGACATAAAGCCATAACGGCAGTGCATTTGGAAGAATTCGACAATCTTATATTCAGGTATAAAGTCGATTTTCTTGTATATACACATTTAGCAGTCGATATTGAGTTGCTTTAAATCATTAATTTAACATCTTTAAGTTAATTTACCTTCTTCATCTTACTGAAGTTGACATAAAGCCATAACGGCAGTGCATTTGGAAGAATTCGACAATCTTATATTCAGGTATAAAGTCGATTTTCTTGTATATACACATTTAGCAGTCGATATTGAGTTGCTTTAAATCAATTAATTTAACATCTTTAAGTTAATTTACCTTCTTCATCTTACTGAAGTTGACATAAAGCCATAACGGCAGTGCATTTGAAAGAATTCGACAATCTTATATTCAGGTATAAAGTCGATTTTCTTGTATATACACATTTAGCAGTCGATATTGAGTTGCTTTAAATCATTAATTTAACATCTTTAAGTTAATTTACCTTCTTCATCTTACTGAAGTTGACATAAAGCCATAACGGCAGTGCATTTGGAAGAATTCGACAATCTTATATTCAGGTATAAAGTCGATTTTCTTGTATATACACATTTAGCAGTCGATATTGAGTTGCTTTAAATCATTAATTTAACATATTTAAGTTAATTTACCTTCTTCATCTTACTGAAGTTGACATAAAGCCATAACGGCAGTGCATTTGGAAGAATTCGACAATCTTATATTCAGGTATAAAGTCGATTTTCTTGTATATACACATTTAGCAGTCGATATTGAGTTGCTTTAAATCATTAATTTAACATCTTTAAGTTAATTTACCTTCTTCATCTTACTGAAGTTGACATAAAGCCATAACGGCAGTGCATTTGGAAGAATTCGACAATCTTATATTCAGGTATAAAGTCGATTTTCTTGTATATACACATTTAGCAGTCGATATTGAGTTGCTTTAAATCATTAATTTAACATATTTAAGTTAATTTACCTTCTTCATCTTACTGAAGTTGACATAAAGCCATAACGCCAGTGCATTTGGAAGAATTCGACAATCTTATATTCAGGTATAAAGTCCATTTTCTTGTATATACACATTAAGCAGTCGATATTGAGTTGCTTTAAATCATTAATTTAACATATTTAAGTTAATTTACCTTCTTCATCTTACTGAAGTTGACATAAAGCCATAACGGCAGTGCATTTGGAAGAATTCGACAATCTTATATTCAGGTATAAAGTCGATTTTCTTGTATATACACATTTAGCAGTCGATATTGAGTTGCTTTAAATCATTAATTTAACATCTTTAAGTTAATTTACCTTCTTCATCTTACTGAAGTTGACATAAAGCCATAACGGCAGTGCATTTGGAAGAATTCGACAATCTTATATTCAGGTATAAAGTCCATTTTCTTGTATATACACATTAAGCAGTCGATATTGAGTTGCTTTAAATCATTAATTTAACATCTTTAAGTTAATTTACTTCTTCATCTTACTGAAGTTGACATAAAGCCATAACGGCAGTGCATTTGGAAGAATTCGACAATCTTATATTCAGGTATAAAGTCGATTTTCTTGTATATACACATTAAGCAGTCGATATTGAGTTGCTTTAAATCATTAATTTAACATATTTAAGTTAATTTACCTTCTTCATCTTACTGAAGTTGACATAAAGCCATAACGGCAGTGCATTTGGAAGAATTCGACAATCTTATATTCAGGTAAAAAGTCGATTTTCTTGTATATACACATTTAGCAGTCGATATTGAGTTGCTTTAAATCATTAATTTAACATATTTAAGTTAATTTACCTTCTTCATCTTACTGAAGTTGACATAAAGCCATAACGGCAGTGCATTTGGAAGAATTCGACAATCTTATATTCAGGTATAAAGTCGATTTTCTTGTATATACACATTTAGCAGTCGATATTGAGTTGCTTTAAATCATTAATTTAACATCTTTAAGTTAATTTACCTTCTTCATCTTACTGAAGTTGACATAAAGCCATAACGGCAGTGCATTTGGAAGAATTCGACAATCTTATATTCAGGTATAAAGTCGATTTTCTTGTATATACACATTTAGCAGTCGATATTGAGTTGCTTTAAATCATTAATTTAACATCTTTAAGTTAATTTACCTTCTTCATCTTACTGAAGTTGACATAAAGCCATAACGGCAGTGCATTTGGAAGAATTCGACAATCTTATATTCAGGTATAAAGTCGATTTTCTTGTATATACACATTTAGCAGTCGATATTGAGTTGCTTTAAATCATTAATTTAACATCTTTAAGTTAATTTACCTTCTTCATCTTATTGAAGTTGACATAAAGCCATAACGGCAGTGCATTTGGAAGAATTCGACAATCTTATATTCAGGTATAAAGTCGATTTTCTTGTATATACACATTTAGCAGTCGATATTGAGTTGCTTTAAATCATTAATTTAACATCTTTAAGTTAATTTACCTTCTTCATCTTACTGAAGTTGACATAAAGCCATAACGGCAGTGCATTTGGAAGAATTCGACAATCTTATATTCAGGTAAAAAGTCGATTTTCTTGTATATACACATTTAGCAGTCGATATTGAGTTGCTTTAAATCATTAATTTAACATCTTTAAGTTAATTTACCTTCTTCATCTTACTGAAGTTGACATAAAGCCATAACGGCAGTGCATTTGGAAGAATTCGACAATCTTATATTCAGGTATAAAGTCGATTTTCTTGTATATACACATTTAGCAGTCGATATTGAGTTGCTTTAAATCATTAATTTAACATCTTTAAGTTAATTTACCTTCTTCATCTTACTGAAGTTGACATAAAGCCATAACGGCAGTGCATTTGGAAGAATTCGACAATCTTATATTCAGGTATAAAGTCGATTTTCTTGTATATACACATTTAGCAGTCGATATTGAGTTGCTTTAAATCATTAATTTAACATCTTTAAGTTAATTAACCTTCTTCATCTTACTGAAGTTGACATAAAGCCATAACGGCAGTGCATTTGGAAGAATTCGACAATCTTATATTCAGGTATAAAGTCGATTTTCTTGTATATACACATTTAGCAGTCGATATTGAGTTGCTTTAAATCATTAATTTAACATATTTAAGTTAATTTACCTTCTTCATCTTACTGAAGTTGACATAAAGCCATAACGGCAGTGCATTTGGAAGAATTCGACAATCTTATATTCAGGTATAAAGTCGATTTTCTTGTATATACACATTTAGCAGTCGATATTGAGTTGCTTTAAATCATTAATTTAACATATTTAAGTTAATTTACCTTCTTCATCTTACTGAAGTTGACATAAAGCCATAACGGCAGTGCATTTGGAAGAATTCGACAATCTTATATTCAGGTATAAAGTCGATTTTCTTGTATATACACATTTAGCAGTCGATACTGAGTTGCTTTAAATCATTAATATAACATATTTTAGTTAATTAACCTTCTTCATTTTACTGAAGTGTATATAAAGCCATAACGGCAGTGCATTTGAAAGAATTTCGATAATCTCATGTTCAGGCAAAAAGTCGATTTTCTTGCATATACACATTTAGCAGTCGATACTGAGTTGCTTTAAATCAATAATTTGACATATTTAAGTTAATTAACCTTCTTCATCTTACTGAAGTTGACATAAAGCCATAACGGCAATGCATTTGGAAGAATTCGACAATCTTATATTCAGGTATAAAGTCGATTTTCTTGTACATACACCTTTAGCAGTCGATATTGAGTTGCTTTAAATCAATAATTTGACATATTTAAGTTAATTTACCTTCTTCATCTTACTGAAGTTGACATAAAGCCATAACGGCAGTGCATTTGAAAGAATTCGACAATCTTATATTCAGGTATAAAGTCGATTTTCTTGTATATACACATTTAGCAGTCGATATTGAGTTGCTTTAAATCATTAATTTAACATATTTAAGTTAATTAACCTTCTTCATCTTACTGAAGTTGACATAAAGCCATAACGGCAGTGCATTTGGAAGAATTCGACAATCTTATATTCAGGTATAAAGTCGATTTTCTTGTATATACACATTTAGCAGTCGATATTGAGTTGCTTTAAATCATTAATTTAACATATTTAAGTTAATTAACCTTCTTCATCTTACTGAAGTTGACATAAAGCCATAACGGCAATGCATTTGGAAGAATTCGACAATCTTATATTCAGGTATAAAGTCGATTTTCTTGTATATACACATTTAGCAGTCGATATTGAGTTGCTTTAAATCATTAATTTAACATATTTAAGTTAATTAACCTTCTTCATCTTACTGAAGTTGACATAAAGCCATAACGGCAGTGCATTTGGAAGAATTCGACAATCTTATATTCAGGTATAAAGTCGATTTTCTTGTATATACACATTTAGCAGTCGATATTGAGTTGCTTTAAATCATTAATTTAACATCTTTAAGTTAATTAACCTTCTTCATCTTACTGAAGTTGACATAAAGCCATAACGGCAATGCATTTGAAAGAATTCGACAATCTTATATTCAGGTATAAAGTCGATTTTCTTGTATATACACATTTAGCAGTCGATACTGAGTTGCTTTAAATCAATAATTTGACATATTTAAGTTAATTAACCTTCTTCATCTTACTGAAGTTGACATAAAGCCATAACGGCAATGCATTTGGAAGAATTCGACAATCTTATATTCAGGTATAAAGTCCATTTTCTTTTATATACACATTTAGCAGTCGATACTGAGTTGCTTTAAATCAATAATTTGACATATTTAAGTTAATTAACCTTCTTCATCTTACTGAAGTTGACATAAAGCCATAACGGCAGTGCATTTGAAAGAATTCGACAATCTTATATTCAGGTATAAATTCGAGTTTCTTGTATATACACATTAAGCAGTTGATATTGAGTTGCTTTAAATCATTAACTTAACATCTTTAAGTTAATTTACCTTCTTCATCTTACTGAAGTTGATAAAGCCATAACGGCAGTGCAATTGGAAGAATTCGACAATTCTTATATTCAGGTATAAATTCGATTTTCTTGTATATACACATTAAGCAGTCGATATTGAGTTGCTTTAAATCATTAATTTAACATCTTTAAGTTAATTTACCTTCTTCATCTTACTGAAGTTGACATAAAGCCATAACGGCAGTGCATTTGGAAGAATTCGACAATCTTATATTCAGGTATAAAGTCCATTTTCTTGTATATACACATTAAGCAGTCGATATTGAGTTGCTTTAAATCATTAATTTAACATCTTTAAGTTAATTTACCTTCTTCATCTTACTGAAGTTGACATAAAGCCATAACGGCAGTGCATTTGGAAGAATTCGACAATCTTATATTCAGGTATAAAGTCCATTTTCTTGTATATACACATTAAGCAGTCGATATTGAGTTGCTTTAAATCATTAATTTAACATCTTTAAGTTAATTTACCTTCTTCATCTTACTGAAGTTGACATAAAGCCATAACGGCAGTGCATTTGGAAGAATTCGACAATCTTATATTCAGGTATAAATTCGATTTTCTTGTATATACACATTAAGCAGTTGATATTGAGTTGCTTTAAATCATTAATTTAACATCTTTAAGTTAATTTACCTTCTTCATCTTACTGAAGTTGACATAAAGCCATAACGGCAGTGCATTTGGAAGAATTCGACAATCTTATATTCAGGTATAAAGTCGATTTTCTTGTATATACACATTTAGCAGTCGATATTGAGTTGCTTTAAATCATTAATTTAACATCTTTAAGTTAATTTACCTTCTTCATCTTACTGAAGTTGACATAAAGCCATAACGGCAGTGCATTGGGAAGAATTCGACAATCTTATATTCAGGTATAAATTCGAGTTTCTTGTATATACACATTAAGCAGTTGATATTGAGTTGCTTTAAATCATTAATTTAACATCTTTAAGTTAATTTACCTTCTTCATCTTACTGAAGTTGACATAAAGCCATAACGGCAGTGCATTTTGAAGAATTCGACAATCTTATATTCAGGTATAAAGTCGATTTTCTTGTATATACACATTAAGCAGTCGATATTGAGTTGCTTTAAATCATTAATTTAACATCTTTAAGTTAATTTACCTTCTTCATCTTACTGAAGTTGACATAAAGCCATAACGGCAGTGCATTTGGAAGAATTCGATAATCTTATATTCAGGTATAAAGTCGATTTTCGTGTATATACACATTTAGCAGTCGATATTGAATTGCCTTAAATCATTAATTTAACATATTTAAGTTAATTTACCTTCTTCATCTTATTAAAGTTGACATAAAGCCATAACGGCAGTGCATTTGGAAGAATTCGACAATCTTATATTCAGGTATAAAGTCCATTTTCTTGTATATACACATTAAGCAGTCGATATTGAGTTGCTTTAAATCATTAATTTAACATATTTAAGTTAATTTACCTTCTTCATCTTACTGAAGTTGACATAAGGATATAACGGCAGTGCATTTGGAAGAAGTCGACAAACTTATATTCAGGTATAAAGTCCATTTTCTTGTATATACACATTAAGCAGTCGATATTGAGTTGCTTTAAATCATTAATTTAACATATTTAAGTTAATTTACCTTCTTCATCTTACTGAAGTTGACATAAAGCCATAACGGCAGTGCATTTGAAGAATTCGACAATCTTATATTCAGGTATAAAGTCGATTTTCTTGTATATACACATTTAGCAGTCGATATTGAGTTGCTTTAAATCATTAATTTAACATATTTAAGTTAATTAACCTTCTTCATCTTACTGAAGTTGACATAAAGCCATAACGGCAGTGCATTTGGGAAGAATTCGACAATCTTATATTCAGGTATAAAGTCGATTTTCTTGTATATACACATTAAGCAGTATATTGAGTTGCTTTAAATCATTAATTTAACATATTTAAGTTAATTAACCTAGCAGTCGATAACGGCAGTGCATTTTGAAGAATTGCTTTAAATCATCAGGTATAATTTTTCTTGTACATATTTAAGTTATATTTAAACATCTTTAAGTTCTTCATCTTCTTGAAGTTGACATAAAGCCATAACGGCAGTGCATTTGAAGAATTCGACAATCTTATATTCAGGTATAAAGTCGATTTTCTTGTATATACACATTTAGCAGTCGATATTGAGTTGCTTTAAATCATTAATTTAACATATTTAAGTTAATTTAACCTTCTTCATCTTACTGAAGTTGACATAAAGCCATAACGGCAGTGCATTTGGAAGAATTCGACAATCTTATATTCAGGTATAAAGTCGATTTTCTTGTATATACACATTTAGCAGTCGATATTGAGTTGCTTTAAATCATTAATTTAACATATTTAAGTTAATTTACCTTCTTCATCTTACTAAGTTGACATAAAGTCCATAACGGCAGTGCATTTGGAAGAATTCGACAATCTTATATTCAGGTATAAAGTCGATTTTCTTGTATATACACATTTAGCAGTCGATATTGAGTTGCTTTAAATCATTAATTTAACATCTTTAAGTTAATTTACCTTCTTCATCTTACTGAAGTTGACATAAAGCCATAACGGCAGTGCATTTGGAAGAATTCGACAATCTTATATTCAGGTATAAAGTCGATTTTCTTGTATATACACATTTAGCAGTCGATATTGAGTTGCTTTAAATCATTAATTTAACATCTTTAAGTTAATTTACCTTCTTCATCTTACTGAAGTTGACATAAAGCCATAACGGCAGTGCATTTGGAAGAATTCGACAATCTTATATTCAGGTATAAAGTCGATTTTCTTGTATATACACATTTAGCAGTCGATATTGAGTTGCTTTAAATCATTAATTTAACATCTTTAAGTTAATTTACCTTCTTCATCTTACTGAAGTTGACATAAAGCCATAACGGCAGTGCATTTGAAAGAATTCGACAATCTTATATTCAGGTATAAAGTCGATTTTCTTGTATATACACATTTAGCAGTCGATATTGAGTTGCTTTAAATCATTAATTTAACATATTTAAGTTAATTTACCTTCTTCATCTTACTGAAGTTGACATAAAGCCATAACGGCAGTGCATTTGGAAGAATTCGACAATCTTATATTCAGGTATAAAGTCGATTTTCTTGTATATACACATTTAGCAGTCGATATTGAGTTGCTTTAAATCATTAATTTAACATATTTAAGTTAATTAACCTTCTTCATCTTACTGAAGTTGACATAAAGCCATAACGGCAGTGCATTTGGAAGAATTCGACAATCTTATATTCAGGTATAAAAGTCGATTTTCTTGTATATACACATTTAGCAGTCGATATTGAGTTGCTTTAAATCATTAATTTAACATCTTTAAGTTAATTTACCTTCTTCATCTTACTGAAGTTGACATAAAGCCATAACGGCAGTGCATTTGGAAGAATTCGACAATCTTATATTCAGGTATAAAGTCGATTTTCTTGTATATACACATTTAGCAGTCGATATTGAGTTGCTTTAAATCAATAATTTGACATATTTAAGTTAATTAGCCTTCTTCATCTTACTGAAGTTGACATAAAGCCATAACGGCAGTGCATTTGAAGAATTCGACAATCTTATATTCAGGTATAAAGTCGATTTTCTTGTATATACACATTTAGCAGTCGATATTGAGTTGCTTTAAATCATTAATTTAACATATTTAAGTTAATTAACCTTCTTCATCTTACTGAAGTTGACATAAAGCCATAACGGCAGTGCATTTGGAAGAATTCGACAATCTTATATTCAGGTATAAAGTCGATTTTCTTGTATATACACATTAAGCAGTCGATATTGAGTTGCTTTAAATCATTAATTTAACATATTTAAGTTAATTAACCTTCTTCATCTTACTGAAGTTGACATAAAGCCATAACGGCAATGCATTTGAAAGAATTCGACAATCTTATATTCAGGTATAAAGTCGATTTTCTTGTATATACACATTTAGCAGTCGATACTGAGTTGCTTTAAATCAATAATTTGACATATTTAAGTTAATTAACCTTCTTCATCTTACTGAAGTTGACATAAAGCCATAACGGCAATGCATTTGAGAGAATTCGACAATCTTATATTCAGGTCTAAAGTCGATTTTCTTGTATATATACATTTAGCAGTCGATATTGAGTTGCTTTAAATCATTACTTTAACAACTTTAAGTTAATTAACCTTCTTCATCTTACTGAAGTTGACATAAAGCCATAACGGCTGTGCATTTGGAAGAATTCGACAATCTTATATTCAGGTATAAAGTCGATTTTCTTGTATATACACATTTAGCAGTCGATATTGAGTTGCTTTAAATCATTAATTTAACATATTTAAGTTAATTAACCTTCTTCATCTTACTGAAGTTGACATAAAGCCATAACGGCAATGCATTTGAAAGAATTCGACAATCTTATATTCAGGTATAAAGTCGATTTTCTTGTATATACACATTTAGCAGTCGATATTGAGTTGCTTTAAATCAATAATTTAACATATTTAAGTTAATTAACCTTCTTCATCTTACTGAAGTTGACATAAAGCCATAACGGCAGTGCATTTGAAAGAATTCGACAATCTTATATTCAGGTATAAAGTCGATTTTCTTGTATATACACATTTAGCAGTCGATATTGAGTTGCTTTAAATCATTAATTTAACATCTTTAAGTTAATTTACCTTCTTCATCTTACTGAAGTTGACATAAAGCCATAACGGCAGTGCATTTGGAAGAATTCGACAATCTTATATTCAGGTATAAAGTCGATTTTCTTGTATATACACATTTAGCAGTCGATATTGAGTTGCTTTAAATCATTAATTTAACATATTTAAGTTAATTAACCTTCTTCATCTTACTGAAGTTGACATAAAGCCATAACGGCAGTGCATTTGAAAGAATTCGACAATCTTATATTCAGGTATAAAGTCGATTTTCTTGCATATACACATTTAGCAGTCGATACTGAGTTGCTTTAAATCAATAATTTGACATATTTAAGTTAATTAACCTTCTTCATCTTACTGAAGTTGACATAAAGCCATAACGGCAATGCATTTGAGAGAATTCGACAATCTTATATTCAGGTCTAAAGTCGATTTTCTTGTATATATACATTTAGCAGTCGATATTGAGTTGCTTTAAATCATTACTTTAACAACTTTAAGTTAATTAACCTTCTTTATCTTACTGAAGTTGACATAAAGCCATAACGGCTGTGCATTTGGAAGAATTCGACAATCTTATATTCAGGTATATAGTCCATTTTCTTTTATATACACATTAAGCAGTCGATATTGAGTTGCTTTAAATCATTAATTTAACATCTTTAAGTTAATTTACTTTCTTCATCTTACTGAAGTTGACATAAAGCCATAACGGCAGTGCATTTGGAAGAATTCGACAATCTTATATTCAGGTATAAAGTCGAGTTTCTTGTATATACACATTTAGCAGTCGATATTGAATTGCCTTAAATCATTAACTTAACATAATTAAGTTAATTAACCTTCTTCATCTTACTGAAGTTGACATAAATCCATAACGGCAGTGTATTTGGAAGAATTCGATAATATTATATTCATGTAAAAAGTCGATTTTCTTGTATATACACATTTAGCAGTCGATATTGAGTTGCTTTAAATCATTTATTTAACATCTTTAAGTTAATTAACTTTCTTCATCTTACCGAAAATGACATAAAGCCATAACGGCAGGGCATTTGGAAGAATTCGACAATCTTATGTTCAAGTATAAAGTCGACTTTCTTGTATATACACCTTTAGCAGTCGATATTGAGTTGCTTGATATCATTAGTTTAACATCTTTAAGTTATTTTACCTTCTTCATCTTATTGAAGTTGACATAAAGCCATAACGGCAATGCATTTGGAAGAATTCGACAATCTTATATTCAAATATAAAGTCGATTTTTTTGTATATACACATTTAGCAGTCGATATTGAGTTGCTTTAAATCATTAATTTAACATCTTTAAGTTAATTAACCTTCTTCATCTTACATAAAGCCATAACGGCAATGCATTTGAAAGAATTCGACAATCTTATATTCAGGTATAAAGTCGATTTTCTTGTATATATACATTTAGCAGTCGATATTGAGTTGCTTTAAATCATTACTTTAACAACTTTAAGTTAATTAACCTTCTTCATCTTACTGAAGTTGACATAAAGCCATAACGGCTGTGCATTTGGAAGAATTCGACAATCTTATATTCAGGTATAAAGTCCATTTTCTTTTATATACACATTAAGCAGTCGATATTGAGTTGCTTTAAATCATTAATTTAACATCTTTAAGTTAATTTACCTTCTTCATCTTACTGAAGTTGACATAAAGCCATAACGGCAGTGCATTTGGAAGAATTCGACAATCTTATATTCAGGTATAAAGTCGATTTTCTTGTATATACACATTTAGCAGTCGATATTGAATTGCCTTAAGTCATTAATTTAACATATATAAGATAACAAACCTTCT
>NW_026089965.1:0-23747 GCF_024586455.1 Bactrocera neohumeralis | reverse complement strand
GACCTTATCAGTGTGGCTTGACCTGGAAAATCAACAACCGATCAGAACACCATGCGCCAAATTTTGGGAAAAGACCCGTGAAAGGAGAACCGACACACACCACCTCTTCGTCGATTTCAAAGCTGCTTTCGACAGCACGAAAAGGAGCTGCCTCTATGCCGCGATGTCTGAATTTGATATCCCCGCAAAACTAATACGGCTTTTAAACTACGTTGAAAAACCCGAAACCCGTAGGATGGGGAAGGATCTAGCCGTTGATCCCAAACAGGTTTAAAAAATTTCCCCTATCTGCCTTTTAAACCGTCCTGGAGAAAATAGTTCGAGCTGCAGAACTAAACAGAGAAGGTACCATCTTCTATAAGAGTGTACAGCTGCTGGCGTATGCCAGATATTTGTTTTCACCCCTCCCTGGCCGATTCTGTTTTCTCAGGCTGGTACTGACTGGAACCAATATGGACTCTCGGTTAGGGAAGCGGTATCTTGTATACCGCTTAGTGAGTTTGAGGAGTTGGGGGTGGATGAGCAAATTGCTCGTCTCTATGAGGTAGTTTGGGGGGTGAATGATAGGGTTTTTGGTAGGTTTGAGTCTCGTAGGGTTTCTAAAATTAAATGGTGGACGCGTGAGCTTACCTTAATGAGGAGGACTGTCAGGCGTTTGAGGCGGAAGTTTCAACGCGCCCGGCGGTCCAATTCTGATAGGTTGTCCCAGCTTAGGTATGAATTTAGTTGTGTGAATAGGGAATATAAGGATATGTTAGTTAAAATTAAGGAGGATCAGTGGAGGAGTTTCGTGTTATCGACGTGGAGAGAGTGTGCGGGGGTTCTGTTAGGTGCGTTCTTTCCCAGGTCGGAGGTGCAGGTACCTCAAGCACAAGAGGTGCCTGTCCCTCCATTAGATGATGGGGAGTTGGGGTACGCCTTTGGCCTGGTTAGGTCTAAACGGTCTCCTGGTTTGGATGGTTTGAACGGAGAGATGTGTAAAAGCTTGTGGAAGTTCATTCCGGAATACCTGGAGGCTATTTATGATAAGTGCGTTTGGGAGGGGTATTTTCCACGTGAGTGGAAAAGTGCTAGGGTTGTTCCTCTCCTGAAGTCCCCTGATAAGATCAGGAGCGATCCTCGATCTTATCGGGGTATCAGTCTCCTTCCAGTACTTGGAAAAGTGCTGGAGAGAGTAATGGTGGAACGGCTTCAGGAGCTAACGAGGGGTATGTGGTCGGATAGGCAGTTTGGGTTTAGGGAAGGACGCAGTGTAGAGGATGCGTGGTTTTTTGTTCAGAATGTTGTTAGGGATAATGTCAACAGGTATGTCCTTGGCATATTTGTTGACTTTAAGGGGGCATTTGATTACCTAAGCTGGGATCGGGTGGTGCAACGGCTGGAGGAGCTTGGCTGTCCGGAAATTGCTCTTTGGCGGAGCTATTTTTCGGACAGAAAGGCTTCTCTAGTTGGTATGAATGAAAGTGTGGAGATCGAAGTTGTTCGAGGCTGCCCGCAGGGTTCCATCTGTGGTCCATATATTTGGAACCTTATGATGGATTCTCTGCTTGGGCAGCTTGAGCCACTTTGCAGGTGCTGTGCGTATGCGGATGATCTTCTACTTATGGTGGAAGGTCGTTCGCGGTGTGAATTAGAACGGGCGGGAGGAGATCTCTTGGAGATCATTAATTCTTGGGGTTTAGGTGTGGGGGTTGACATATCGATGGATAAAACGGTGGCAATGCTGCTGAAAGGTAGATTGTCGCTGGTTCGTCCACCGATTGTCCGTGTGAATGGAGTCAGTATCAGATATGTGACGCAAGTCAAATATCTGGGACTGACTATGAGTGAAAGAATGTGTTTTACTCCACACTTGGTTAGGGTTAAGGAGCGCATGCTGGCGGTCATAGGCAAAGTACGACGTATCTTGAGGAGTGATTGGGGTCTCGGGCGTCGTGCTGTCCGTACCATATACCGTGGCTTGTTTGTGGCTTGTGCCACTTATGGAGCTGCTGTATGGTGGGAGGCAGCATTGGCGGTCTCGGGTCGCCAAAAACTCCTCTCGATGCAGCGTTGTATGATGCTTGCATGTCTGCCTGTATGTCGTACTGTTTCGACGGGGGCTTTGCATGTGTTGTTAGGAGCACCCCCTCTTGACCTGATTGTCATACAGCGTGCTGTTGCTTTCAGGTTAAGAAGGGGTTTGAGTGTGTCATTGCTGCAGTGTGATTGGATCTCCGATGATGATGTGGAGAGGGAGGGGTATCTAGGGAGCAAGAGGCTTCTAGATGATAGGGTTAGGTGTAGGTGGCAAGAACGTTGGGACAATTGTCCCAATGGCCGAGTAACGTATGAGTACATTCGGGATGTTGGGTTTGTTGCGGATAACCCAGACTTCAGTTTTTGTCTGAGTCTGGGTTTTTTGTTTACGGGGCATGGGCCTCTGAATGCATTTTTGCATCAGAGGCACCTATCTGGTCGGTCCGGTTGTTTTTGTGGGGCACGGGTAGAAGATTGGGTGCATGTGATTGCAGAATGCCCGATGTACTCTGACATTAGGGATTTGGGTGGTATGGGGATTAGCTGGACAAATGGGCACTTAGATGTTAGTGGTGTGATCTCCACTAGTCGGAATACCGAATTATTAGGGTTGTATGCGCGTGAGGTTTTTAAGCGGCGAAGGCGTTTAACTGTGAATTAGGGTTAGTTTTTGGTATGAGTGTTGTGTGTGTTGGGTATATTTTGTGTGTCAGTGGGGTTCAACCTCACCTTCTTCATTGGCCACCAGTCCAGGGCAGTATGGAAGCTCAACTGGTAGTAGTTTCGGCTACGAGGTCTGACCGGAGACTTAATTCTGGTACCACGGGGAGCAGGAGCCCTTGGAGGTAACTCCAACCTGCTCATGCGGATTGGCCCCTCGGGGAGTATCGTGGTGGTTGTGGTTTGTACCCAAATGCGGGTAGAACTGACGTTTTGTTGGTTCGATGTGGAGTTGCATTGCAACCGGGTGCCGGACCCAAAGCACGGCAGAGGTTTTAGATGGGCCTCGAACCCCACCAAGGTGGTTAGTGTGTCCATTCCACACTGCCAATTGGTACTGAAAATGCCTGGCATTTTCAGGGCGCTGATCAACGCTTTGATTTGATCCGTGTACTTTTGAGTACCGTGGAGTAAGGCCCACGGTAAACATTCCGGTTGTTGCTCGTGCGTCGCAAGCTTTACTTACGTGACTTACCAGCATTTCAGCTTGTCGGTCTAAGTCGGTCGAGCTACCCATTTTTTCATCCAACATGAGGTCGAAGATGTTCTCATCTAGCGTTTCCACCTTCCATCCTTTTTTCCGCGGCTTTTTTAGACTGCTTTGGTTTCGCGGCTTCTTGCCGATTTCAAGCATAATGGCAAGATGATCGCTATGTGTGTAGAAGTCGCACACTTTCCAACCTGCAGATCAAGCCAGTGAGTTGCTGGCGAAAGTAATACCTAAATTATTTTTAGGCACTAGTGCGCTTTATTCAGGCTCGATCAGAACTAAACTCTAAAACATTCTTACTCTTAAGTCTAAGCCTAAGCCGTCCTCACTGCCGCTGCCGTCGTCGCTGCTGTCGTCGCTGTCGTCGCTGTCGTTGCTATGTTTTGTCAGATGCAGTGTCAGCGAATCCCACGATACGTCGACTTGCGTGTAGTGTAAGTCGTCGCTTGTTTGCGTTATATTTGTGCTGCGTCAGCGGATCCCACGGCTACGGTAGCTTGTGCGTATCGTTTGTTGTTGCTTGTCGTTGGATCATAACTCGGGCCGTTGGTCATGGATTGGGGTGGTGTTAATGTTCAGCATTGCCTGAAACGGATGTTAGGCAGACAATGCTGACTTGGTATTTTGGTGGTTTGCGTTTCGAGTTAACTCCTCCCTTCCTAAGTGGGAATCGTCCACGATTCGCTCGGTGACCTCTCTTACTAAGACATTCATTGCCTTTTTCGCGGTGTGTTTTTTATATTTGCTTAGAGCAAGTCGCAAGATTACTAGGATAGAGATTGATGCTATCGTTACTATAAAAAGCAATGTTGTTGAGTTGACTTCTCCTCGAAGAGCGCCAATATGGTTGATATTTTCCGCATTCATTTCATGAAGATAGTTCAAACTCAATGTCTCTATATGTCCTAAAAGATTGACTCTTTGAGCCGTTGGAGTGCCAGAAGTGCGAGTAGGGGTATAATGTCGATTGGTATGATGTCGATTGTAATACTCGGTCCCATTTACCTTTACTAACTGATCGAAAGTCAAAAGGTAAGTACCGCTGACGGTTCTGCTATCTCCTTTTTCAACCTCTATCGTTGTTGTGGCATTGTTGATAATGACAATGCCGTCATCGATTTCTTTGATGCCCTTATCATGATTGGTAGTAGTTGAACAATTTGCTACAGCACCTGTGAATAGTTGCTGACAACAAGTAGGGGTTGTTTGCTTCTTGCAAAAAGTTGCAAAAGTTGATTTTTCACATTTAAAAGCATACGCTTCGTTTCCGCACTCAGCGACGGTATTAGTATCCCCAAAGTGTAGGACTCGTCTTCGTGAGGCACGGCGAATAAACTATATTTTTTACAAACAATTTGAGGGATTGGATACTTAATTACAAAGTACAAATTATTCTTATTTTGTAAAGCCTTAATGCTAGACATTCCTATTATTTCTATTGTAGTTATGTTAGTCGAGTGCTCATTGATAATATTATTGATATCACTATTATCTAATATTATTGGGTTCACTAGGTTCAACTTAGCTAGGGCTATTGAGATTGTGATTGATTGCAGTTCGAGGATTATTACTCTATTTCTTGCAAGTATTGTTTCGTAAAGATGACCTGTGTCTATTGCTTCCTTTCTTGTTGAGTTTATAATTGTGTTTATTGTTTGCGTGATTTCCAAGATTTTTTGCTGAATATGCGTATTAATTTTGTACTGTCTGTTATTAGAGTCAATGAGCATATCCTGTCTTAGTTGTAGTCAGTTAGCTTTTGTGTTAAAGTGGTCGTCAATAGGAATGTCGATATTATCCTGTAATTTAAAATACAAGACTTAAAGTAATAAAGTGATTAATTAAGGTGGACGAAGGTTGTCTTTGTGGACCCTCCTCCCCTTTATAAGAACGGTGGTGCCTAGGTCCTGTTCGACTACTTCTTCTGTAAATAGTATTGAGAGTTTATTGCCTAGCCTTCGACTAACTTTCACTAGGACCTTGTCGCCAACGTTATACGTCACATTCTGACGACCCTTATTACGGTATTCGCGATCACTGGCCTGTGCTTTTTCGATACGATTTCGAACTAGTTCCGTAATGTTAGCTGAGCTGGGACGAAGGATGCCCATTGGTTTTTCGTGGGTTACTGAATGAATTGACTTATTATATTCTATGGTGGCAAGCAAAATCAAGTCAACAGTGTCATCGAGATTTTTTTCTAGTTTTAGACACCTAGCTATTTCAGTTAAGGTACTGTGAAAACGCTCCACTTGCCCGTTTGAGGTGCTATGCAGTGGAGGGGCGTTGGCGATTTTCACATTGTTGTAATTTAGCAAAGTTGATTTTATAGCATTTGAGTTAAGTGACTTTTCGTTGTCACAGTATATAGTTTTAACGTTTGGAAAAATGTTTATTAGCTGTAGTATAGGTGGTTTTACGTCTATGATGGTTCTAGATGCGATTTTCTGCACTATAGCAAATTTAGAAAACTTATCGACGCAAGTTAGAAAATATTTCTGGTCCGTGGAGAAAATATCGACGTGTAATATTTTAGCAGGATTACATGGAACCGGTGTTGCCGCAATAACATGCTTCTTTGGATGTCTAATGTATTTAGACTTTGAACATATTCGGCAATTTGCTACTATTTCCCTTGCCTTTTTATCCATCTTCGGGAAAAAATAGTCAGCCAAGATCTGCTTCACATTTTCTTGCGCTGCCCTATGAGCTCTGTTGTGTTCAGCAAATATAATTTCTTGTTGATCACTTTCGCTGAAAATGTCCGTAACCATCTTTTCGGTATGACGGAATCTTACATTGGGGTGAAGTTCTACCAGTCGGTGTTGAATTTGTGCCAACACTGGTAGGCTGCAATGTATTGCGTTAACTACGCCATCATTAATGACTTCTTGCAGAGTTTTTAGTAATGACTCTACGTCGCAAAATGAAATTACATGTCTGCTTTTTGAACCAAATATTATAAAGGTCTGTTTTGACTGGCTTTCGCTTTCTTGAAGAATTATCTGGTTTCTATAGCAATTTACGGGATTATCCACCGTCTCTATAGTGTAGGTCAGTGACTCCTCACTATGCATGGTGGCGCAGTCGGAGCTTGCCTCCATTTCAATTCCTACCATATTCATGTGCTGTCTGGACAACGCGTCAGCGACCAGGAGAGGAAGGTTTATAGAAAATTTTTGCGTTGAAGCTTTCTATTAGAGACTTCCATCGTTTGATTTTTGCGTTCGGGTTTTTATCAGAAACCGCAAACGTCAGAGGCTGGTGGTCAGTGTAGATATTCAACTGGTTAACACCGTACAGGTAGTTCCTCAAAGTGTTAAGAGCCCATACGATCGCCAAGAGTTCTCTTTCATTTGTTACCAAATGCTCTTCTCTATCTCTAAGTGTTCTTGAGATCATGGTAATGGGTTTTTTCTCTTGTGAAAGGACGGCCCCCAAACCCCTTGAGGATGCATCGGTTGTTAAGTCAAATGGTTTAGTGAAGTCGGGATAAGCTAACGTGACATCTTCTGATACCAGAATTTCTCTAAGTTTATTAAATGCATCTATACCTTCTGGTGCTAGTTGAATTTTAATTTTTTTGGACTGTGTGGCACTTACTTTGCCATTTTCTCCCTTTAGCATATCAGTCAGAGGTTTTGCAAGGCTGGCAAAATCTTTAATGAAACATCGATAGTAACTAGCCATTCCAAGAAAGGAACGTAGTCCTCGAAGAGTGGTTGGCTGCTCATAACATTTGATTCCATTGACTTTATCGGGGCTTGTTTTCACACCTCCCCTTGAGACAACAAATCCCAGGTATTCTACCTCGATCTTGAAGAATTTCGATTTTTCGGCGGATATTCTCATATTTGCCTCATAGAGACTCCGCAACACCCATTCGATATCTTTCAAATGGTCTTCTGCCGTTTTTGAATAGACAATTACGTCGTCGACGTAAACGTGGCAGGTTTTGCCAATTTGCTCCCTGAGGACATCGTCGATTGCTCTTTGGAAGATGCTTGGGGCGTTTCTTAGCCCAAAAGGTAAACGACAAAATTCATATTTACCGTTGTTAACAGAGAAAGCGGTTTTCTCCCTGTCTCTTTCTGCTAACTCGATCTGGTGAAACCCAGATTTAAGGTCAAGGGTGGTAAAATATTGTGCACCTCTTAAGTTTGACAAGATTACCATTGCGTTTGGCATAGGGTATTTATCTTCGACTGTGACCTCATTCAGTTTCCTGAAATCAATCACAAGACGTTTCTTCTTATTTCCCGTTTGATCTACTCCCTTCTTATCAACGACCCAAATTGGGTTATTGTAAGGGGACCTTGAGGGTCGAATGATACCATTGACGAGAAGTTCAGCCACTTCTTTGTTTACAAAGTCGGCTACACCCATAGGATATGGGCAAAGTCTCGAGTAGACCGGTTCTTTGGTTTTTGTTCTGATTGTACCAATTATATTAGTGTTGAAGGGTAGTGACTCGTTAGGGTCAGCAAACGCCTTATTTCTACTTTTGATAATTTCACAAAATTGCTCACGAACTGAAGATGGAATTTCTTCCATTTTTATGTTGATAAAGTTTACATTTTTACATTCATGGAACAAGAGCTTTTCAGTTCCAGAATCGTGCTTTATTGTACCCGTACTGAGGTCTATTTGGGCGTTTACCTGATTGAGCAAATCGAGCCCAATTATGCCGCCGAATGTTGTTATATTTGGTAGTATAAAGAAATCTGCAGTTACGCCAAACATCTTAATTCTACACTTTTGTGTTACAGGACTAATGCCGTGCAAAGACTTTACTATAAATGGTGTGGACGCTGGAATTATATTTTTTAGCTCAGGTATTGGTTTGATGTAATTTTTCGAAGCTCCTGTATCCACTAATAATTTAATTTTTTTGCCTCGATAACCTACTCCTCGCTCAATCCACGGGAGTAGGGACTTCCCCCTAAAAAATTCAATTGCTCCTCCTCGAGATCTTCATCTTGATCTTCAGCTTCCTGATTATAAGTTGCCCCACTAACCTTTTCTTGATTTAAGGTATTAATGCGTTGCATCTTTGGTCCAGTAACCCTATCTAAATCTGCCTGTCGTTTTCCCTGCTGTTGATGTGAACTATAACCCTGTCTACTATTACTTTGATTCTGTTGTTGGTATTGGTTGGCTCTCTGTGATGGTTCCCTACGCCAATTTACATTTTGTCTTAGTCTTGAAACCGATGGGTCAACGTCCATGGGGGTCACTTTTTCTTGCTTGTTAGTCCTAGTATCATTTGTTCTGTGCTGTTTATTTGCAAAATGCGGATTTTTTTGTTGCTGTTGCATCTTTTTCTCCGAATTATTGTTTATTCCTAGTTTATATTGGTCTTCAATAGACGTTGCGAAATTTGAAGCAAATAAGTACCTTTCCCTATTTGACTCCACCTCCTGGGATAATGCCAGAGTGCTAGGTAGGTCTTTAGGGCGAGAGGCAAATAGTATGTCACATAAAGGTCTTTTAAGGCCTGATATAAAAACTCTTAAAGCGTCCGCTCTATATTTTTCGCAAATTGATTCTGATACTTGACCCTCATGGGTCATTATGGTTTTATTCGAGAGGAGAGTTAATATTTTCTCCACCTCGTCGAAATATCGAAGCACAGATAGGTTACCCTGTCGTAAAGTGGATAATTGTTGTTCGATTAAATATATCGGTCGTTTGTCTGCGTACGTAAAGTCTAGTCTCGCGATTATTGCGTCGAAATTTAAAACAGTGTTGAAGGATGCCAAAATGGCATCAGCAGAAGCTTTTATTTTATTTCTAATTATACCAACTGCTTGGTAGTGTCTAGAACTTCCCTCGTAACTTCTGAAAACTTCGTAAGATGTATGGGCAGCTTGTCGCCAAGACACATATGTACTGATTTGCCCGTCAAATTCTGGTAATGATTTTACCAGATCAAGGGGTTCGTAACACCTTACGTTCGGTAATATTTTTACCGGTCGGTATATTTTTGGCGTTTGACCAGTGGTCAATGTAGTCATTTGCTCCGTTAATCGTTGGAGCTTAACTTCGAAAGTCTGTCTTTGTTGTTCAAGAGCGCTTGAGACGGCTGCTTGAACCACTGCGGTTACCTGATTTGAATCCATTTTACTGGTCACCTGTAGTTTAACAATTCTTTCTAAGAGGTTTTCTAATTCTGAGTCACTCATAGACTTGGAAATTAAAATTGAGTAGACTTGTAACCGTTCCTATAGTCGAATCAATCAATCACACTCTTTTGTTGACATGGCTAGATAATTTCAGTTATTTATTACAATTTTCTTCACAAATTCTGTTTCTAAACAGAGTGTTTTTGAGAAAAAATTACACTGTTTCTTTTTTATTAAACTCTGGAAAATTTGTTTCACAAAATTTTATGATTAGCTCCTTATTTTCTAAAATAAATTCTTTTCCGTCTATTTTGAAAACTTAGTTTTAATTCAAAAGAAATTATGTTTTTATTTTAATGAGCACTCTACTTACAATACTCGAAACATGTTTTTTATTATAAACTGCTTTCTGATGAATCCTCGGATCCTTGGAGTCCTTGTAGGATACGTTTTTAAAGATTGTAGCGATTCTCTGTGAGTCCTTGGGTCCTTTGAAGTCATTAAAGACACTCCACCGCAAAATACCTTGGTGATTTTTACTTTCTGGAGAATCCTTCGTATCTTCTTTACCCGGTTGGGCGCCAATTATTTTTAGGCACTAGTGCGCTTTATTCAGGCTCGATCAGAACTGAACTCTAAAACATTCTTACTCTTAAGTCTAAGCCTAAGCCGTCCTCACTGCCGCTGCCGTCGTCGCTGCTGTCGTCGCTGTCGTTGCTATGTTTTGTCAGATGCAGTGTCAGCGAATCCCACGATACGTCGACTTGCGTGTAGTGTAAGTCGTCGCTTGTTTGCGTTATATTTGTGCTGCGTCAGCGTCAGGTAGCGGTTTGTTGTTGCTTGTCGTTGGATCCCATGGATTGGGGTGGTGTTAATGTTCAGGCCTAAACGGTATTAGCTTGTGCGTATCGTTTGTTTTCTACCTCCCGTTGCTTGTCGTTGGATCATGCTTTGTCGGGCCGTTGGTCATGGATTGGGGTGGTGTTAATGTTCAGCATTGCCTGAAACGGATATTAGGCACACAATGCTGACTTGGTATTTTGGTGGTTTGCGTTTCGAGTTAACTTCTATAATAGATCCGCGGCCATTCTTCTCGCAGATTTCTAATAGCATTCACCCCATTCGATTTTTTGCTCACATTGTAGTAGTAAGGGCGTCCTGGACTAATTCGTCGAGGATCTGTTCATAAACACTTTGTAGTATACTCGGAGGGAGGTAGCAGCTGCAGAAATAGATTCCGCCTATTTTTGCTCGCGTGTAGTATGATTTCCCCAAGAGCGGCTTGTCCTGGAAGGCGTTTTACCCACAGGCCCATATGGCAGCTTTGCTTTCTTTGTCGGTAATCCAGGTACCAGCACTTATGCTTTTATACTGCTCACAGACTATCGCCACATCTATCTTCTTCTCGTAGATTGTCTGTTTCAGTAACTCTTGGGCCGCTTCGCAATGATTTAAGTTGATTTGTACAACTCTCATTTCGACTTTTTACATGCCGCTTGGTAGAGGGGACATTTCCAACTTCCCATTTGGTGATCCGTATCCTTTTTTCCTTTTGATTTGCATGACGCACAGGACGGTTTTTTGTCGCATTCTTTTGCGGAGTGCCCCGTTTCACCACATTTTGCACAACACTTGTTTCTATCATCCTCGCTGGTACATGCCCTCGCCGGATGTCCGTATTCCAGGCATCTGAAACACTTTCTAAGGTTCGGCTTCTCCCTTATTCTGCATATAATCCATCCAATCTTAATTTTATGAGCATCAATTAATTTTTTTGCGTCCGACACAGGAATGCTGATCACCGCCGTCTGCGTACCCGCGTATGCCTGTCTCATGGTTTTAATTGAGCTTTCCCTGAAGGAGCATAGCTCATTAATTTGAGATCGAATTGCATTTACGATGTCTTCTTTTGTTGTTACCTCATCTAGGTCACGGATCTCTACAGATACCTCATGGGTTAAGGCTCTTATCTGTGCCTGGTCACCTAACACCTTACATATCTCCCTCATATGTACCCGTGTTTGTCATTTGCGCCTTTTTCATTTCCAAGAGTTTCTTGCCTTTTGCCGTCTTTCTGATGCGCGACACGTCCTCTCCAAGTTCTTTTAGGGCATCCTCCTTCTTTACAGCTCTAAGTATGTCGCTGTACGAATTGTTTCCGGAAATTATAATCGCTTCCGGTCTCGGACGTGGGACATGAACAGCCTTCTTCTTTGTGTTTGACGTTTTGCGCTTCACCTGAATCCAATCGTTTTCTTTTCCATCCTCTCTCCTTTCTTTTGTAGGAATGTCGCCTTCATTCCTCTTGCTAGCAATGGGCCTCTTTTGCATTCCTTCCTGAATTGCTTTTTTCTTCAGTGGAGTTTTGCGCGCTAGTTGCTCATCCTCGCGGGGCCTTTTTGGCGTTGAATCCACTCCTTAAGAACGTGTGTATTCTAATATCTGTCGCGCTTATTGGTTTAGCACTTGTGTGATGATAGAAAATGCAAGCTGTGCCGAAAAAATAAACGAATGGCCGCCTATTGACCGCTTCCCTTGCCGCTGTAACAGCTTCGCCTATACACTAGCGTAAATATGTATGCATATGTATGAGCTTGCAAACATATCGACGCAGACAAATGCGGCGAATTCCTTACTTTGAATCTAACAAATGTTCGACATCGAACCTGCACCTTCTCTATACTTTACATTCTCTGGCTGATAACCAGACATTGAGATTACGGCCCTAAGAAACTAAATTAAGCACATATTATGCGACTATATACAAACACTATATACACATGCAAATTTATTAAGATTTGTAGTTGTCTACATATGTATGTATGTACATATTAATTATAAATACAAAAATACATAAATACATACAAGTATACATACTGGTATGTATGTATTTAATTAAGAGGAAAGTAGAAAATAAAGAAATAAATTTTCAATTAAAGAAATAACCTCAAAAAATCGTACGCGAGTTCAATGCTTTCTTAACTTAACCTCAAAATCTTAATAAAGAGGTGGGTTTGATATTATAATATAAAAAATTTCATAAACACGGCGAGTGTTGCTAAAATTTTCGAAGAATATTATTATAAATATTATTATTATTTTTTTTTTTTATTATTTGTTTGTTTTTATTATATTTATTTTATAATTTATTATTTAGCTATTTTAATTAAAATTTTTTCTGTTTTTAATATTCCTTTTTTTACTAATTGTTTTTTTTTTATTTTTTATTATATTTATTACACAACCTATTATTTATTTATTGCAATTGAATTATTTTACTTTTATTTTTTAGATATACTTATTTTTTTTTTAAATATTATCATTTTTATTATATTTATTTTATTATTTTTTATTTGCTTACTTTAATTAAATTATTATTTTTTGTTTTTAAGTTATTATTTATTACTGTTATTTTAATTTTTTGATTATTATTAGTTTTATTTTTCAATTTTTCATAACTAGTATTTTTATTTTATTTATTTTTTTATTTTTTCGTAATTATTACTTTTACTTATAATATTTTTATACGCTAACTTTTAAAGAATATTATTATTATTATTATTTAATATATTTATTTAATAATTTATTATTTCTTCTTCTTCTTCTTCTTCTTAATTGGCGTAGACACCGCTTACGCGATTATAGCCGAGTTAACAACAGCGCGCCAGTCGTTTCTTCTTTTCGCTGCGTGGCGCCAATTGGATATTCCAAGCGAAGCCAGGTCCTTCTCCACTTGGTCCTTCCAACGGAGTGGAGGTCTTCCTCTTCCTCTGCTTCCCCCGGCGGGTACTGCTTCGAATACTTTCAGAGCTGGAGTGTTTTCATCCATCCGGACAACATGACCTAGCCAGCGTAGCCGCTGTCTTTTAATTCGCTGAACTATGTCAATGTCGTCATATATCTCGTACAGCTCATCGTTCCATCGGATGCGATATTCGCCGTGGCCAATGCGCAAAGGACCATAAATCTTTCGCAGAATTTTTCTCTCGAAAACTCGTAACGTCGACTCATCGGTTGCTGTCATCGCCCAAGCCTCTGCACCATATAGCAGGACGGGAATTATGAGCGACTTATAGAGTTTTGCTTTTGTTCGTCGAGAGAGGACTTTACTTTTCAATTGCCTACTCAGTCCGAAGTAGCACCTGTTGGCAAGAGCAATCCTGCGTTGGATTTCCAGGCTGACATTATTAGTGGTGTTAATGCTGGTTCCTAAATAGACGAAATTATCTACAACTTCAAAGTTATGACTGTCAACAGTGACGTGAGAGCCAAGTCGCGAGTGCGACGACTGTTTGTTTGATGACAGGAGATATTTCGTTTTGCCCTCGTTCACTACCAGACCCATTTTCTGTGCTTCCTTGTCCAGCCTAGAGAAAGCAGAACTAACGGCGCGGGTGTTGAGGCCGATGATATCAATATCGTCGGCATACGCCAACAGCTGTACACTCTTATAGAAGATGGTACCTTCTCTGTTTAGTTCTGCAGCTCGAACTATTTTCTCCAGGAGCAGGTTGAAGAAGTCGCACGATAGGGAGTCGCCTTGTCTGAAACCTCGTTTGGTATCGAACGGCTCGGAGAGGTCCTTCCCGATCCTGACGGAGCTTTTCGTGTTGTTCAACGTCAGTTTACACAGCCGTATTAGTTTTGCGGGGATACCAAATTCAGACATCGCGGCATAAAGGCAGCTCCTTTTCGTGCTGTCGAAAGCAGCTTTGAAATCGACGAAGAGGTGGTGTGTGTCGATTCTCCTTTCACGGGTCTTTTCCAAGATTTGGCGCATGGTGAATATCTGGTCGGTTGTTGATTTTCCAGGTCTGAAGCCACACTGATAATGTCCAGTTTGTTGACGGTGGGCTTTAATCTTTCACACAATACGCTCGATAGAACCTTATATGCGATGTTGAGGAGGCTAATCCCACGGTAGTTGGCGCAGATTGTGGGGTCTCCTTTTTTATGGATTGGGCATAGCACACTTAAATTCCAATCGTTGGGCATGCTCTCGTCCGACCATATTTTACAAAGAAGCTGATGCATGCTCCCTATAAGTTCTTCGCCGCCGTGTTTGAATAGCTCGGCCGGTAGTCCGTCGGCCCCTGCCGCTTTGTTGTTCTTGAGGCGGGTAATTGCTATTCGAACTTCTTCATGGTCGGGTAATGGAACGTCTGCTCCATCGTCATCGATTGGGGAATCGGGTTCTCCTTCTCCTGGTGTTGTGCGTTCACTGCCATTCAGCAGGCTGGAGAAGTGTTCCCTCCATAATTTAACTATGCTCTGGGCATCAGTGACTAGATCACCTTTGGGGGTCCTACACGAGTATGCTCCGGTCTTGAAACCTTCTGTAAGCCGCCGCATTTTTTCGTAGAATTTTCGAGCATTACCCCTGTCGGCCAGCTTATCAAGCTCTTCGTACTCACGCATTTCGGCCTCTTTCTTCTTCTGTCTGCAAATGCGTCTCGCTTCCCTCTTCAACTCTCGGTATCTATCCCATCCCGCACGTGTAGTGGTCGATCGTAACGTTGCGAGGTAGGCAGCCTGTTTTCTCTCCGCTGCGACACGGCACTCTTCGTCGTACCAGCTGTTCTTTTGCACTTTCCGAAAACCAATGGTTTCGGTTGCAGCTGTACGTAAGGAGTTTGAAATGCCGTCCCACAGTTCCCTTATACCGAGGTGTTGACGAGTGCTCTCAGAGAGCAGGAGTGCAAGCCGAGTAGAGAATCGTTCGGCTGTCTGTTGTGATTGCAGCTTTTCGACGTCGAACCTTTGTTGGCGTGCGTTTTTGCTGCACAGAGGCGAGTGCGAATCTTAGCTGCAACAAGATAGTGGTCCGAGTCGATGTTAGGACCTCGGAGCGCACGCACATCTAAAACACTGGAGACGTGTCTTCCATCTATCACAACATGATCGATCTGGTTGGTAGTTTTTCGACCCGGAGACAGCCAGGTAGCTTGATGAATCTTCTTGTGCTGGAATCTAGTACTACAGATAACCATATTTCGGGCCCCGGCGAAGTCAATCAGCCTCAACCCATTTGGGGATGTTTCGTCGTGGAGGCTGAATTTACCGACCGTAGTGCCAAATATACCTTCTTTGCCCACCCTGGCGTTAAAGTCGCCAAGCACGATTTTGACATCGTGGCGGGGGCAGCTCTCATAAGCGCGCTCCAAGCGCTCATAGAAGGCATCTTTGGTCACATCGTCCTTCTCTTCCGTCGGGGCGTGGGCGCAAATCAGCGATATGTTGAAGAACCTCGCTTTGATGCGGATTGTGGCTAGACGTTCATTCACCGGAGTGAATGATAGTACTCGGCGACGGAGTCTCTCTCCCACCACGAATCCAACACCAAACTTGCGCTCCTTTATATGGCCACTGTAGTAAATGTCACAAGGACCTACTCGTCTCTGTCCTTGTCCCGTCCATCGCATTTCTTGGACGGCGGTGATGTCAGCCTTTATTTTTGCGAGGACATCAACCAGCTGGGCAGCGGCACCTTCCCAATTAAGGAGTCCGGACATTCCAGGTGCATGCCCTTAAATCGTAGTCCTTATTCCGTTTGCCATGGTCGTCATCAAAAGGAGGGTCTCTCATCCGAGGCTGTTTTAACATTTTCATTGGTATTGTTTTTTTACGTGGCGGGTCCCAAGCCCAGCGCACAACCCTTGTAGGGAATGTTTCGCCTTCTCGCTTTAGCTCGCCTTCGAACGGATGTTCTTAGGCTACCCAGAGGATACTTGGTCAAAGACCGGAAGTAGTGAGCTGCTTGAGCCATGTGTAAAAGAATCGTTTCTGGCCACTCCCAAGTGAATGGCGATCAGAGAACTTTCCTCACTTGCGTGAACTTCTACACATGACTCCATCCTCCAATTTATTATTTACTTATTTTAAATCAGTTATTTTTTTTATTTTTAGCATTTGTTTTTTAAATTTTTTCCTTATTATTTTTTATTATTTATTTTTTTTATTTTTATATTTATGTTCTTACTTTAATTATTATTATTTTTTTTGTTTTTAAGGTTTCGTTTCTTTTTACCATTATTTTAATATTTTTATTTTTTCATAATTATTACTTTTATTTATTATAATTTTTATTCGCTAATTTTTAGAGAATATTATTATTATTAATTTTTAATTTATTTAGTTTGTAATTTATTATTTACTTATGTTTATGTATTTCTCTTCTTGGTTCTTGAGAAAGCTATCAAAAAAGTTCACAACTCAAGTGTCGGTCCTTTGTTTTGCAACAGTTAAAAATTATCTGAAATCCATGCATGTAGACCAGAACACCCCCTTAACCCTAGAACACACACCCGTGTACAAATGTATCCACTTTCAACTTTGAAGTGTTGTAACTTTTGAACCGCTATATCGCTAAAGATTATTTAGTTTTGAGTTCAAATTCAAAATTTGAACCAGATCGGACCATTGGTTCAGGAGCTACAGCCTTCCAAACACATAATATACGTAAACACACACCCGGGATACGTTTGTACCCCAATAGTAAAAATCCTCATAATAATAAAAAAAAAACATTTTTTATATTATTTTTTTATTTGAAAAATTAAAAATATTCATTTCACACATTATATTATTGACTTTTATTATAAAAATTATAAAAATTATAAAAATGCATCTTATATCTAAGGAAAATCATGGCAAATAGAGCAATTTGTTGATGTGACCGAATGTTCAAGACACATTGGCTTCTTACATTTGGCGCACAGCTTTCTGGTTTTTCTACGGCGTTTTTCCTCTTGTGGTGCCAAGACGAATCTTGCTTTCCCCCACCGTCGTTTCCGCTACCCTAGTACGCAGAAGGGCTTCTATCCATCTGCATATTGGAGTGGTAACATTCCTTCTCTCGAGTGCCTTGATCACGCTAGTGTGAGACGCATTGTCAAAGGCACCCAGGTCCAGGAAGGCGCAGATCGCAACCTCGCCGTTATCCAGCGAATCTTGCAAGGCAGACGTGAGTTGGTACAGAGCAGTGTTTGTGGATCTGCCCGCTCTGTACGCATGTTGCCTGGCATGTAGGGGTGCGTTCTTCAGTGCTTCCGATCGAATGTGGTTATCTATTACTTCCTCCATCCCCTTTAGCATGAAGGATGTGAGACTTATAGGCCGGAATGATTTGGCTAATGAATAGTCTCTCCTCCCTACCTTGGGGATGAAGATTACTTTTGCAATTCTCCATGGCTCAGGGATATACGACATCGCCAGGCTGTCCCTCATCAGCCCTAGCAGGTGTGGCAGGAGAGTATCCATACCTTGCTGCAAGAGGGCCGGGAAGACGCCGTCCACTCCCGGTGACTTATAGATTGAAAAGGAGGCCAGTTCCCATCTGACTGAGTCCGCAGTGAACAAATTCTTTGCAGTCAGCCAGTCTGAGCGGTCCGGCCTGCGTTTGTCCGATGCTGGAGTTAGGTCGGCTTGAACCGTCTCCGGGAAGTGCGCCTGTAAGAGTGTTTCTGTCCTCTCCTCCGCGCTAGTCGTATAAGTCCCGTCCTGTCTGTGGCGGTGCTGTGGTCATCTCCCCCGGGAAGTATGCGGATGAGAGGACGAAGTCCGAACCTTCCTTGTCCTTCACCTGTACCGCCACCAGATCTTGCGTTAGAAATTCTGAAATACAGAAAAGTCTATATCGGCTCTAACGACTACACAAGAGCGGGGTCTCTCGCTAGAGAGATCCCAGATTACCTTGCTTCCTTTCGTGTTGAGGCCTCTCACCTCTCCTTTAACCACCCAAGGCTCTCGGATCAAGAGGATGCCCAGGTTATCCGAGATGAACCTTTTCACGATGACAGCCGAGGCCGAGCCGAGCCAACTTCTATTCCGTCGTCGGAGCTTATAGTATGGGTTCGATGAGAGACAGGTCCTCGTCCCCGATCTCCTCATCAACCTGCATATCCAGCCCTTCCAGGAGCTCTTGGGTGGATGGCAGCATGCCTTCTTGCTCCTTAAGTAGCTCATTGCTCCTGTTTTCATCCACGGCAGTGGTCACAATCCTCTCGGCCGGGATGAGGTCGTTAGGGGACTCGTACCGCTCCCCCGCAACCACAGCGGCAGTCGCCTCCTGCCCTGCTGAGCTGGCTGCGGATGAAGCCGGAGCTGTGGTCATCCCCGTCGCGGGTTCTTTCTCCGTCGTCGGCGTAGCTTTGGGCCTCCATGGCCTCATTACCACCCTGCCGAAGCGGAAGTTTAGCTTGAATCCCTACTGCCTTATATATTTATAGGATTCATCATCCACCGTTATGTTGAGGTTCCACCCTGAACCCACAACACTGCTTGATACGACTTTCCACGCCGTGGTTCTTAAGCCCACGTTTTGGTTTTTCACTAAACCAAGCGCGAAGTCGTAATTTTCGTCCGCGCTTCTAGGGAAGAATACCGCCATACTGTGCAGTTGTGGTATATCCTCGTCTCTCTTAGCACACAGGGCCGGGCCATTCCAACCCACTAGCCTTGGCGTGGTCTCCGTTAGCCAGGTGGCCGACTTCTCATCTTGGCAGTCTACCAGCAGCATACCGCCCTTGAAAAAGATGCCATTAAAGGCGCCGGTATACTCGTCGCCCACGAATAAGGCTTTCACTAGTCAGTTCTGGAGGGACGTCTGCTGTTCCGATCCTAGGGCCTCCGCCGGGTAGTTGCGGGGCAACACTGCCATCCGGATGCTCTTCACGGTCTCTGAGTACTTCCGGCTTACGGCTCTCGTCGGCTGCTGGTTGGGGTTGGAGCTTTTTCCCCTGGCCTCTTGTGGTTTGTCCTCTCTGATCTTCTTGGACCTAGGTGGTTCCTGAGGAGTTATTTGGCCGCTCTTCCTTTTCTCCATTCGATTAGGTGCCTCTTGGGGTGCCGGCCTAATTTCGCTTCGTCCCTCTGACAAGGCTGCTTTGGCTCGGCGCCGCCTCTGATTCCTGCGTCTTGCTGCAGACGAACCGTTGGCCCCTGTGCGCTGTGCATTTTTTAGAGAGGGGTTGCTCCCCCTGCTCCTACTCAGAGCCCGCTTTTCAGCTGACTCCGGTGTCATGCCGTCCTGAAGGAATCTGAAGTACCACTTGAGAGTGGCCCCACTCATTCCCGCTCTTCGTGGGTCATCGTGACCTACTGGGCGTCCTGGCTCCGGGGTACATGGGATGTTCCCTCGTTGCCGTCTCCTTTTGCGTTCGCTCCTTGATTCCACTTTCGTGAAACCACCCTCCTCTCCGCAGTCGATCCTGCTCGAGGGGGTTGTGGGGGCGACGTTCGCGCGCTTCGCAGTGGTCGCGATGGACGCACTACGTTGAGTGCCGCTGCAAGAGGGCATGTCGTCGTCGTCACGCGCGTGCTCCTCAAAGAGTGCTCGCTCTTCCGGCGATAGAGCATCCAGGAAGCTAAACTTTCGTCTAGCCCCCGGGCCACTCATGCTTGTGCAGCCGTTCACTGTTGTTCTTGATGCTGCTGTTTCGGTTGTTGTCTTTGTTGCTGTTGTTGAGTTTTGTTTGTTGTTGTTGTTTTTGTTGTTGTTCATCTTATTCATACGACCGTTTGGCACGTGGTGTGGGCCTCCCGGTCTATTCTTATTGAAGGGGAAACTAAAAGGTCCGCCGCGCCAGAGCCTCTTGACGCGGTAAGGCCACCGTTACTTCCCAAGGCGGCCCGGTGTTGGGAAGGCTCCGTTCGAATACAGAAGAATTTACCTCCGGGCTGCAAATCATCTAATGGGCACGGGAGTCACATAACACCCTGGATTAGGAGGTGGTAGCTCTTGGTCGCTGCACACATGCAGCCTCTGCCAGCCCCCAGACATCCCGCGTTGGAGGGCGCGGAGATGCCGTACTTTGTTGCAGTTTAAGCCCCTGCACCGCGACAAGGTGCCTACCATTCGCAGAGGTGCACATATCTTTTGAACCAGGTAGAATATTTCAATGAAATAAAAACCAAAATGTGTATTCGTTGTTACTCTACAAGTATATTATTTTAAATTATATTATTTTGTTTTGCATTTATCAGGACAACAACAAAAACAAAAATCCACTGTTCCATGTCCTGACTTTATTTGCCCATATCGCTGAAACCAGTAGGAAAATTCGAATGAAACAAAAGACAAAATACTTGTTATATATTAAAATATACATTTCGAAAAAAAAATTCATAGAAATCGGTTGAATAAGCATTAAAAAACCGCAAAATAAGGTCCCAGGTACAAACGTATCCCGGTGTGTGTTAACTGGTATTTTCTGGTGTGTGTCCTAGGGTTAAACAATTTCTACTTATTTACGTACTATATATGTAAATACAACAAATGTACATATATGTATAAGCGCCATTTTGAATTCAGCCATTCATGTCAGCTATGCTGATGGCAGTCACCGTTGTTAGGGACGGGCCGCGGCGTTATGCAGTTATGCAGTGTGTCGTTAAAGCATATTCATTTCGCAGTATCTATGGTGAAAATTGTAGTATAGCGGAATATTAGTAGTCAAATATATTTTTAAAAAATATTAAATATTTTTTTAAATATATAATATTGTTGTCTGACTATTATATTCGAGTAAGATCGCGTACAAACCTCATCCATTATATAATATTAGATTGGTTGGTGAGGACTTATTTTATAGGTCGGTTTTTTCAATATCTGGTTAAACTAAGTTCTGCATAAAAAAACTCTATGTATAAAGAAGAAGACTTGGTTAAGTTAACCAGAACTTAACTGACAAATATGGCTGCTAACCAGTCATTGAGAAAACGGCCCTTAGTGTTTCAAAAGCTATAATAGTGCTTCAATAGTTATAATTTTCTTAAGCTGATAATTTTTTTCAGCCCTTTATTCTGCTATAATTTTCTTAGGCTTAATAAGCTAAAATGCACAGCATCTGAATAGTTTCAGTTGACATATGATGACAAGGCATATATGCCGAAGCAGAGAATATGAAGAGACTCCCAACGAAGAATTTCGTTTTGTTTGTTTATATTTTGTTTCATTTTTGACACCGAAAAATGTGTACAAAACACATTATGTTCTTGTCTCATATGCCCAAGAATATGAAGAGACATAAATATATGTATGCATGCTCCTTATGATCACCCAACAACATCATTGATATTTTCATGCCTCAATTTTTCAACTTGGGAATCGCAATGTATGCAAATATGTATGCTTTTGCGTTTTGCCGTCGGCAATTCAATATTGACATGTAAACATAATTATGATATGAGTATAATTTTGTATGAATGCATGCATGCATAGTAATATTTATCGTCAATTTGGACTTGCATATTTAATAATTTTCTTTGATTTTTACATAATATACTATTCTAATAAATATTTTTGTATTATATTTCTCACAACAATATACATACATATGTATGTATATTTTTGCATTTATCAAAATATCGGTTCTTTATTTGAAACGTTAGATTGGTTCACATCTTTGTCTCTCCTATTAATCATATTAATGTATATGCATGTGCGCATTCAGAAATTCAAATCATGATTTTATCATTTATCAATATATTACAGGTGCGCGCATTGATCTGCATGTTCATACATTCATATACATATACTTATATGTATGTACATATATTTGTAGACATTGACGAACAAATAATGCACAAGCATACAAACATACATCTGCGTACACATGTGAATATGTCACCAACAAAAAAATGAAGCATTGCTCTACAAAAACAACAATTGTCTAAATAGCAAAAGCACCACAAGTCAATATGGCTGCCAAATTGGCGAAGTTCAAATGTAGTAAATTTTACAACAAAAACGATTTCATTCATAAACGCAGGCGCATATGCCACAAGCGACCTCGCTTCATTCATAAAAACAGCCGCCGTAACATCTCCCCGAGCATGCCTTTGCCAACAAGCGTCTTTTCGCGACGATGGCAAAAGCTAAAAATCATAAATTGAACAACTTTCTGATGCTTCTTCACAGAAAAAAGTGACAAAAGTGGCAACATAGCCGTTGTCGATTTACAATATTTGTCTAAAATATTTTTCCGTGACTCGCAAAAATCTGCGTCGATATGTATTCACGCTCATACATATGCATACATATTTACACTAGCTTGTTGGCGACGCTGTTCGAGCAGCAAGGAAGCGGTAACAATCGGCGATCGTTTGTTAGGTTCTTTCGGCACAGCTCGGATTTTCTACCAACAACACAATGTTGTGGCGCTTTATCGTCGCGTCAGTATTTCGACACATAGAGTACTGAACACAATGAGCGCGACAGGCTGCAAACGAATATTAGAATACACATGTTCTTAGGGACACATTTATTGAGGCAGCTTCACAACTATATAACTGTGTCCATAAGAACGTGTTATTTGACAGATGTCGCTTGCGGTCTGTTGTGCTCAAGGTGTTCAGCACTTGACTCTTTGACAAAACGCAAGTTTCGGCCATTGGTTGACCGTGACAATGGAGATGCGAAAGAAGCGTGCGACACTTGTCACTATGAATGTATGTACATATCGTCACCTGAAATGCAAAATAACGTATCATCAAAAAATTCGAAATTGAGTGTCGTATTGATTACGCTTCACTACTTCAAATTACATACATAATATTACATATGTTTTCCAACGTTTTCAGGTTCTGCGGTCAGATATAAAACCAGTTTTTAACCAATATTAAAATTTTGTTTCACTCATGTCCCATTTTATTTCATGTTTCATTCATGCAACTGTAAATTTCCGAAAATGTTGTTACGTTATTTTGCATTTCAGGTGACGATATGTATGTATATGGCTCGCATTTGCCTTCGTAAACATACAGACAAATGTGCCAAAGAAATAATATACATATGTACATATGCATGTGTCATAGAAATTCTATTGGTACAAATATGGAAATGATAACGAAATAATGCGAATATGCATATTTCATGAAGGTCATCAATTTTCTTCTTCACTTTTTAATAGTCGAAATAAATATAATTTATTTGAAATATTAATTTATTTAAAAATTAAATTAAAGAAAAATAAAATTAAAATAACGTTTCCTAATTTTTCCCGATTTTGTAAAAATAATTAAAATTTTTACCATTTTCCAGAAAACAATGGTGAAATTTCTCAAGCGTTTTTGAGAATACAAATTTTTTCTGGGATGCGTGTTTGCGTAATTATTTTAAATATTTCACTTGCAGAAATTAACCAATTGCCTGTACTTACATGGAATGTTTAAGTGTTCCGAAAATTGCGATGACGAGAAAATAGAAACGCGTGCGAGTTCAATTGCGGTCTGATTACAATTCTTTCTTCATTCCAGTTTATCTAGTTACTTATCCTAAGTCTTAAAACTAACGGGATGGAACAGTTTGAATGGAAGTATACAGGTATGTACAAAAGAGGTGAGTAATTCATTTTGTTAACTTATAGTAATAGATTAAGGTAAGTATATTTAAC